>NC_066871.1:37167572-37410727 GCF_022985175.1 Labeo rohita
CTTGTTGCGGGTCAATCGCTCGTATTCCTCACGTGTGACCACTTGACACTTATGAGAGATTGTCTGGACGTTGTTTTCATCCTCATGGCATGACTGGTACAGAGCATGCTAAAAAGAATGCAAAATTAATTTCCTACAACATCTCTTGCCACCTGCCGGCATTGACATGAGGACAAACACTGACTAGCGCTCCTAACTCGAACGAATTATCACCTGGGTGCAAATTTATGATTTCTACTATGCTAATGAATATTTATTATGTTTCGTGACTGAATGCTCCAGGAAGGTTATGAAACAGTGACAGCATGATTTAATATCCAGAGAATGAACCAAAACCCACTTGAGCCGATTCTACCAATACCGTATAATTTTCTCAGCTGTGGTACTTTTAGTTACTCAGCTTATTTTAACATAAATCAAATATGTGTAGCACAATCATCTAAAAGTTCATCATGACTGACAGACCTCCATATATCTGGATACTTACTTTGCCATCGCGATGTCTCTTGCCTAGCTTGGTCTCTTCAGGGTGGTAGAACCACTGGACTTTTACGACCATGCTGCTTTGCCATGACTCCCAGAAACTCTCAATGCGGCCGATTAATGGCAAATGAGGCTGCCCAGTCGAAAGGAACACAGCACAGTCTCCTACCCGCACCATGTCCTTGCCACGTACTATGGCCTTGTAGAAAAGCTTCCGAGCCTTTCCCTTAAGTCCACGCCGCTGTGGATAAAGAGAGCTTTAGAATTTTTGCAGATATTTGCATACAACAATGATTTAATTTGCTTAAAACTGAAGTTTAGGCCCATCTGCTACTGTTTGCACTATAGTTAACCACCCTCTAAACAGCTTATTAAATGTAGGCACTGGTTAGAACTTACACCAGACTAGGGACGGCTGAGACTAGGGATGCACTATTTTGACATGGGTAACTATAACGATTAGTACCAATCCACAAGCCTTGATACTTGTACTAAGAATCTCATTACCTCAGAATTACCTCATCCCTAGTTGAGTCAGAATTTTACACAGCAGGACAGCTCAGAACAAAGCTTTAAAAGCCCCACTGACTTGAAGTGTTTAAAATCTTTAGGACAACGTGTGGCTGATGTTTCATGTTAAACTGGGTTCAATTAGATCACCAATTACTAAATTAATGAACAAAGAAGTTATCTTTCAACAATGACTCACTTGTGTGGGGTTTCCTGACCACCTCCACAGCTGTCTAGATGGCAGGATGGGTGACACTCTGGGTTTGGTCTGGTCTGCTAGAAGGCGTTGCCTCTTAACCAGATCTTTAGAGGTTTTGGAGAGTGAACTGGGACACTCTTTCCTCTTCTGTGGCTTGCTGTTAGTACTGTGGTTGCTATGCCCACCTTTGGCACTGGACACTGCCACAGCTTTGGCCACAAAGGAGTGCCGTGGGGGTCCCACAGGGGGTTCAGGGGACTGGAGCAAAGAATGGTGGGGGGTCAAGCAGCTTTGGAGCAGCAGCGTGGAGCTTTCCTCATCCTCCGAGCTGTAAGATGAGTCATTTTCAGAGGAGCACAGACTGGAACTCGAGAGAGAGCCTGAGCTGGAAGAACTTGAAGAACCAGAGGAAGACGAGGAGACTGAGATGCGTGAGAGAAAACGGCCAGCTGTTCTCAAACCTCCAGAGGCAGAAGCAAGTGCGGCACGGGCCGTCCTCCTTTCCACTTCTTCCTCTTCCTCATCCATGTCTGAGTAGGAGCTGTGGCAGTCCCTGTGGCAGCCAAGGTTCAAGTCTCCATACTCACTCATGCGCAATGATGGTGATGGCTTCCTCTGGACTGTTGTCCCTTTCAGCAGGAGCTCTGCTCGTGAGCCATCTCCTTTCCTGTTGTCCTTGACCAGCAGAACTGGGTGTGAGTAAGCCTCTGCCCTGGGCAAACCACCCACCCCATTGGAGCCAAATCCTGAAGCTCCCAGCAACAGGAGAGCCTTACTGTTTTTAGTCTTTGGAGATGTTACTCCTTCATGGTCCAATTTGACTAGAAATTCAGATTTCTTGCCCCGAGGTGGTGCTGGCTCCTCAGTCCTCTTCTTTTGACCATAAGAACTGTTCTTGCCCTCCAGTGAAATCCCAGATGTTTGGCTGCCAAAGGATGAATAACCGTTAGCTATGCTGCTGAAGGAGTCAACCTCAAAGGAGCTACTGCTAAAGAGGCCTTTGGTTGGTGTCGTCATGGAGACTGAAGGTCGAGAGGATGTTTCTGCCACCCTGCCTTTCAAGACCTTCTTCGAGGCTGAGCCATTGAGCTGGAAAAAGTTAACAGGCATTCTCTTCCTGGGTGCTGCCACTGATGGCCATGTCACAGCAGGTGCTGAGCTCTTGGGTACACTGTCTGACAGAGTCTTCTTTAGCCCTGAACCTTTCGGCCTCCCTGTAAAGAAATGTTAAACATTTACAGTGAACTCTAGGACGATCAATATTCACAGAGTCTTGGACAGCATTTTTGGACATTTTCTGCATCATAGGTACATTTGGAAAGCTGTCTAGATAGGTAGCCTACTAGGTTTTGAGACCAAGACATAAAGTTAAATATGTTCTCTGGTGGTTTATTGTAGAAAGTTTTACCTGGTCTTCTGACAGGCTTTTCCTGCGCTTTGAATCTGTCTGTTCTTGCTGTTCTTTCACTCAATGTCTTGTTTTCTAGCATGGAGCTATTTTTGTCAAGCTGCCCCTCAGAGATGGGTCTAGGACTCAAATCAGGACCTGAAAGGGCAGAGGAGGTGAAATTTTTTGACATTTTTTTATTGACCTTTACTATGCATGTCAAATATATGTGAAGTATAAGAATCAACTATAGAAGCTCTGTTCCAAATGCTAGTGAGTTACCAACCTTGAAGTGTTTCAAGACACCATATCCATTCTAGATAAGGCAATCTATTTTTGTGTTTAGTAGAATATTGCTTTGTTAGCTAAGCATTTACTAATGCAAAACTCAGAATCAGATGTGAATATTAGTCAGATCTCAAATGACTGGTTGACTGGTCGACTCTGCTAATGAAGCTATTCAAGATGCCGTTTGGGGACCAGCACCCAAATGGTATGCTTGTCTTCACTTCAGGGTAGTATGCTGCCTGTGTAGACCAGGGGTCTCCAACCCTGCTCCAGGAGAGCTACCATCCTACAGATTTCAGCTCCAACCCCAATCAAAAACACCTGAACCAGCTAATTGAGGTGTTCAGCACTGATAGTAACTCTCCAGGAGCAGGGTTGGAGATCCCTGGTGTAGGCAGAGGTAGCTCATTAGATACTTAGAACAGAGCTAATGACAAATTCTGAAAATAATGTCAAGTGAGGTCGAATTATAAAAAACAAAGCGGGACCTACATTGGATTTGGTAACCAGGAGGAAGAAAGCGAATATTGGAGAGAGAGATCCATCCTCTATCTCCATCATCAAACTCCACCATAACCCCACCAGGTTTACATTCATCACCTCCTAAAAGATTACCAGAAATAGTTAATTTAATTGAAATGCTTTACAGTAGTTCTTTAAATCTTTAATTGATATGTCAAATTTTTGGAAGATAAACGATTTTTTGATTCAAAGAAGAGAGGAAATTAGGTCTATGCCTCACCCCTTCGCACATATCCCGGGTAAAGACAGCGCGAGCGCTCACTCCAGTAAGCACACACTCTAGTCCCTTCTTTTAGAACAGCCTCAGTGTCAGGGCGTACATCCAGTACCTAACACACACAGGAACAAACTTCTGTCAGGCAATGCCAGTGAAAGTGGTTTTGGACTCCCAGGATGATAAATGACACACACAGAAGTCAATCAGTGAGGCTCTCATGAAAGCAGCACTTATCTCATGCCAGCATGTTAGGGCTGAAAGCCACGGAAGCGGAGGTGCGGTAAACACTAACTTGCTGAGTAATAATGAGGAGTGTGTGAATGGAGCGACTGTGATTGCAGGTTTGCAGCGTTTCTCTGTCTAACAGAGCACCCAGATCTCCCCATTCAGCTCAAACCCCTTTCAGGTTTCTTTAATTTACTGTTGCTATGGTAACAGGCGCTCTCTGACTGATGGGACGTGAAGCTGGAAGGTTGTGCGTGTAGATTGGTGTCAAAGGTACATGGAGGAATGGAACGCTCTGAAAACGTGGAAGTTCAGTGTAATTAGAGACAGCTGCTGTAGACCGTTTACACAATGAGACAGCTGAATAACAAGTGTGTGTGTGTGAGAGAGAGAGAGAAACGGAGAACCAACCAAAAATATATACAAAAATATATAGAATGACCAACTTTGCACTCACTGGATATGCTTTCAAATCATTTAAAGACAAATTAGTAAATACTGTTTAAATGTTTAATTTTAGTTATTTATTATGCCAAATTCTCTAATATTAAATTGTATTGTATAAGCATATACTGCATGCATAGCAAAATTTTACCTGTGGTGTATGTGAAAATATAGACTAATTGGTAAAAGACATTAAGTGTAAGACGAATTCAATAAGAACACTGTAAGAACACTGTATTGACTAATCAGCATTTAGGAAGTTAACTATCGATTGGTTGACACTGGTCACTAAAAATAATAATATATACCGTAGAGTATGTAAAGACTAGGGCTGTCAAACGGTACCGGGTTCGGTACTTTCGGTACCGAAATTTTGAAAACGTCAATTTCCCGCTCACATTTGAGCAATGTTGAGACGATTTTTAAACATTGCATGTTGTGCTTATTTGTGAGCGCTCGGTGAGGAGCGTGAAGCGCTTATCATTGTAGCCAATCACAGTCATGTCTGTTGAGCGCGTGAACACTATGGCCAATCAGCAATGTTTAAAAATCGGCTCAATAGCGCTCAAATGTGAGCGGGAAATGGACTTTTTTAAAATTTCGGTACCGTTTGACAGCCCTAATAAAGACATGTAAGACAATGTTTTGTTTGAGTGGTACTGATCCTTAAGTGTTATTAGAAAAGTGGAAAACAAGTGAGTCAACTCCACTGATCTCTCCCAACACAAACACATGAACACGAAGGAAACTTCATGCTATAAGCAAAACTGAATGGGCGCCAAGAATGCATTGTGGTTTACACTGTGTAATTACAGTCCATTGGCTTAGATTAACTATAATGTTGTTATAACCTATATGACTAATGTTGAGCATCCTTCCTAGTGGGGGTGCACAAAAGATGCATCTTTTGTGTTCAGAAACACCTAGATGTAGTGAAGCTAAATGGGGCAGGACAGCTTTTGGGACACTTAGTCTTATTGCCAGTTATCCATAAAATTGGCTATGACTGTTTTTTTAAACTAGCTTTACCATGTCTGGTTAGGCAAAATCATATAGGTTTGGAAAGATGAGATGATTTTTATTTTTTACAGGGACTGGCATTTCTTCCCTATAAAGCTTTAGATGTACTGGTACGCTGAAATGTTCCATATTGATGGAAAGTGTCAAGAAGAGCATGTGTGCTAATGTGTGCAGTGTTCTAGGTGAAAAGGTGTGAACATGGGTAGAGCCTGAAGTGATGTGAAGAAAAGTGAGGCAAAAGGTGTGCTGGAAACAGGACTTTAGGAAATGGCATTGTGTATAGGGATCGCAGGAAAGAGGATATTGTTTTATGCTGCTCTTTAATGGAAGAGGGGATTTTGGAGGATGTGGTGATGTGTGTGGGTCCTGAGAGGCCAAAGCTCAGAGCGTAGGCAGGTTTGTTTGCTGTAAGTGGGAAACTCACGGCTTCCTGCAAGAGTTGCTCCAGGGAGTAGATTCTGGGTCGGTTTCCTCTCTCCCCGTCGATAACAATACTGTAGCTGGAGAGAGAGCAGAAAGTACAAAGGAGTTATTTTCAGTGGTGTGTGTAATGCTTGGCCGTCCGTGTCAAACTCCTACAGAGGGCTCACTTTCATTGGCTGTGACTGATTCTCTTCAGCAACACTTTTACTGCTGAACAGAGGGCTTAGAGGAAGTGATGCAGGCTGACTTTTGCAACCAACTAAGAACTGTGGGAAACTAGTGGGTGATAATGACTGCTCATTTAACTGTGGTAGTGAGCATAATCCTATTGGGGTAACGTCAATCAACATGTCTTGGTCCAAAATACAGCAACAGGAGTTTAAGACAGGTGCATCTCCTAAGCACACACACACACACCAAATGCCCACTTGTCATTCACAAACAGTGCTGTTTCATTAACTAAATATTCTGCAGAATTCCACAGATTTTCCCCCCAAATTGAAAATTCCACCTGGGCTTTCCAATAAGCTTAGTACAAATACTTCGAAAGGGCATTTATGAGTTTGTGTGTGTATTATACAGCACACTTACACATCAGGCGACTCCAGGGGTTGCACACGAGCAGCATACAGCAGTTCATCTTCTTTGGAGATCAGAACCTTGAGTCCATCTGTCAGGAGCTCTTTGGTCAGAAAACAGTTTGGAGGAGCTGCAAAATAAAAGGAAAGTACAACTCAAAACACAATTTTAAATGACAAACAATGACTTCACGTCATGCCTGACAACACCTGTCATTTGTGGTGAAATCACTACAAGAATCCATTTACCTGGAGCACTTCTGCTATTCGATGACACCTTCCTCTCATCCTCCTCTGAGAAGCTACTGTCCTCACCCAGATGGAAGCCCTCATCTGCTGCAAAACTCTCCATCAGACGGCTGACTGCTCGACCTTTAGACTGAAGCACAGAAACATCACAGACACTGAATCGCTTGAAGGAAATGGAGGAAAACTCTTTCTCCACATTCAGCAAAAATTGTCCTCACTTCTTTAGACTAAACGTCAGAACGTGTGAACATCACCTTTACAGGATGTCGCTTCTTACTCAGCAAGAGAAGACAAGTGTTAAATGTGCCAACAATTGTGAATGCTCGTGTTTCTGTGTGTACCTCTCGAAGTCTGGTTCTCCGAGTGCTGCCGTTATCATCACTGTCTTGAGACTGGGCCTCGGTTGACCAGTAAGTTCTCCTCTAAAGGTAAAAAAAAAAAAAATCAATGATTAGTTGCAGACAATCATGGGCATCTAAGTTATGAAACCAGTCCACAATTTGGAGATACCTAATAATTCTTACTCTTTTTCACTTTTTGGAACATCTTTTTATACTACAAACACAGCTTTGCAAAGCATTCATTTTGTGCATTTGTAGATTGCTGCACGTATTTGGGGATCGCTCGCTGTACATTTGTGAAGGACTTTCTGTGCATTTGTGGACTTTGAAACATTTCTAGTGTCAAGACGCTGACAATCCACAAATGTGTGCAGCACACCCACCATCTACTCAAGCCAATCAGATAACAGCCACATTTCACATTGCATACCGTGGCTCTCAGCATGTTGCTCTTCCGAGTGGCTCTCTTCAGCCTTTCACTGCTGCTGCTGGGAAATGAGAGAAGGCTGCTACTCTTTCTGTAATGACCCGGCCTGCCTGCGATCCCAGGCCAGCGTTTGTCCTGCAGTCTTGGCCTGCCTGGTCGCCTTCTGACACCTGGAGGTTTGGAGACAGTGATGGGGACGGATCTACAGGGGGGCCGTCGTTTTACCTTCACGTCCCCATCTGTTACAGCTCGAAACTGAGATCCTGAATGGGTTTAACAAAAAGAGAAAGGGTTAGAATCAAAAACGCAGGTATGGCGTGGCAAATCACTGAGCTTCTTGATGGCCTTTACCATAAAGTTCTTGTCGTTCCCGCTTAATCTTCGCCTTCTGATTGGCTTCCAGTTTGACAACAGAGAAAGTGGAAGGGCCCCTAACGGCCGGGCTGAACGGCAAATCCCTGAACGTCGGAGCTTTGATGTCTTGGCCTTCCTCACTGCCATAACTGCCTTCCTCTTCATCTTCCTCTGTATCATGAAAATGGCATTTCAGTATGGCTGTTCACATCTGACTATAATATATATAAATATCTAAACATAATATGTTGGAATCGCTATAAAGAAATGCCGTACAACTACATCTTGATCTAATTTGGAAATCTTTTACTGTGCAAACATTTGTATGCCATATGAAACATTGAGTTATAGTGTTGTTTTCAGGGGGTTTCTGAAGTAGCAAGTAAACTAGACAGCCATGGGAACAATTTCATATTCTTTTTGATTTTCCATCAGTGAAGTTATTGATATTTAAAACTTTTGGACTGACATTTTCCTGCATTTCCCACAAAGTGTTTGGTAATCTAGATTTGCATTCATTCCATGCCATTCTATTCCTGTGGTATCAATTTTTGCAGATAAACCCACCCCTAAATTACATGTAAAAACAAATTAAGATTTATTTAATTGCTTTACATGTTGGTCATATGATCCTCCTATCTACCCTGTTTTCACACCAGGAAAATCCGCTAGTTCATCTGCTTTGGTTCGGACCAAATACAGTGTTGATTTTTTGTTTGTTTGTTTGGTGCAGTTCGCTTTCACACTGCCCTTTTTGAAAGTGAACCAAAAACTGTAAACAAAACCACATGTGTGCTTAAGGTCATCCATTGATTGGTTCATCCATTTAACCATACCAGAGTTCATTTGGAACCTCTTCAGCTGGGTCTCGGTACGGTTGTTTGGTCCGCACCCAAGTGTGACTGCTGTATTCACACCTGCCCCAAAGATCCGCACCAAGGGTTGAAATGAACTTGAGTTCGATTCATTCGAACCAAACACGACAGGTGTGAATATACCCTAGGTGAACCAAATAAAGTAGACCTGACCAAAAGTCTGCTTACACTAGACCAGGGGTAGGGAAGTTCGGTCTTAGAGAGCCACAGTCCTGCAAAGTTCAGCTCCATCCCTGAAAAAAGTAACCTCATCTTCCTATAGCTTTAGTAATCCTAAAGACATTGATTAGCTTGTTCAAGTATTTGTTTGATTAAAGTTGGAGTTGAACTCTGCAGGACTACGGCTCTCTAGGACCGAACTTGCCCACCCCTGCACCAGACTAAGGGGCTGTTCACATAGAATGTGTTTTTCCATTCCTATGCGCTACCTTTTCCATTGTTGTTCTATGCAAACGCACTAGATAGACGTGTATGAGTGTTGTGCTCATGTCTCGTCTCTTTTGCAGCATTCTGCACGAGTCCACATTTTTAAGACATCAATAAAAGAATTTCAACTTTTACATGCAGTGCTGCTCATTGAAAATTACAAAACAGCGGACTAATCAGAAGACCCCAGAGGTGGGGCAAGCAATGCAAGATTTTGTTTACAAAAGCAAGTAGTCTTGTAATTCCTAAGCGCTGCATCTTGTGTATTTTGACACAAAGGCTCGTTCGGTGTGAATGGCCCCTAACACATAAATGTTTTCCCATGTACACGCACACTGCCCTCTCCTTACTAACAACTTTTCTCTGTGTCGCTAGGGGCATATGCATTCATTTAAGAAATATTGTGTGGAATTATTGTGACACGTTTGAAAGCTTTACTAAGCTTTTCTTACTTTCCCCAGATGACACAAACAGGCTGACTCTCACCTTGCTCAGAGGACTCGCTCTCAGGGGGGGACGTCTCCCCGTCCTCATCCACTTCCTGTCCTCTGCCCTGTGGGATCCTGGCCCTTGGCTGCTGCAAACAAGCTGCTGATCCAGGACTTTTCTTTCTTTCCTTTTTAAGTGCCACTGGCTCGTGCCTTTTCCAGCACTCCTGTGTCCCGCTGTCCCCACTCGTGGCTGGAAATAAGTCCATGTATTCATAAATACATCAGAGAAAACTGCCATTGATTGCATTGCAAGGACATTGCAGAGCTTGTGAAAGTTGTGCTCCATCATTTAGTCAAAAAATGCAGAATTTCAGTTCTTCTGACTACACAAGTACCCAAAAGACTACACTGTAAAAAGTGGTAACCTACAATCGTTACCTTAAAAAGTTATTTCTTCCTGATTTTAACTGCAAAAATAGTTTTTTTGGTAAAAATTAGTGTATTTAGGTCAACCTGGTCTCAGGACGAAAACGTACCTCTGGGAACTTTTTCGCGATATGTATCGTCATGTAGGTTTGTGACATACTCGATGTGAAATGTCCACTGGGTGTCCCTAAAAGAGTGTTCGTTCCCCGTAACAGACGGACATACATATGGTACATTTTCTGACTTGAAATGTCCGTTGAGTGGCATTAACTACCCAGTAGTATAAACCAAAGTGAATGTAACGTAAAAACACAAGCAAGCCGTTTTAGCTTGTTTTCCGATCTCTCATCTTTCAGCTCTTTCATCATGAGTCATGTTTTTGATGAGATTCAAACCCAAGGATTCCACATCTTAAGTCCAATTCTTACCAAGCAAGCTTGGTACATCCCAGAAGCGAAACATATGTAGCTGTAATCATAACTCTGTACGAAAACATTTACAAGTGTGCGCTGTTTTACCGCTGCCAGTGTTAATTTCTGTAGGAACTGCAGTGGTATGTCTTGTGAAAAAGATTCCAGAGTATGTTTTTTTATCATGAGAGGTAGCTTTAGGTTGACTACTAGGTTATCTTGTTATTGTGGGTGAGTCATATTCTGTTGTTTAATGTTACAGTGCATCATCTTAGTTTTGTCTGTTAAAGCCACATGACTGATATGACACAATGGTATTACAGAAAATAGATTTTACCTGTATCGCTTAGGCTCTCAGACTCATTGGCTGCACTGAGCTGTGTGGAATCTCTTTTGGAGCCAGAATACAGGCTCTTAGATGTTGAGGAAAACTCTGGGTCTCTTGACGTAGCTCCAGATGTGTGTCGTCCACCTGGGACCTTCTGCTTGAGTTGAGTTATTTGTTGATCAAGGGTGCTATTCTTCCGATAACACTGTGACTTCATCTAAGAGAGAACAGTATGAGTAGATGTACTGAGGGAATCTGACCAACATTAAGAATTATTCTGGGCTACTTTTTAATCCTTCACTAAGCCTCCAAAAAAGTGAAGAGAAGCAAGAGAAGAAAGGACTCATGTGTGGACACTGACCTGTGTAGAGCTGAGTCGGCCAAATCCTCGATTGGACAATTTTTTCTTCTTCTTTTGCGATTCTCCACCTCCCCGGTGCTCCTCTGCTAGTGGGCTTAGCCCCGCCCCCACCAACCTGTCAATCAAAGTACAATAGAGGCTCAGTGATATTTTGATTCCTCCCAGAATATGTTCATTGAGACTCTTTACATCATTATCCCTTCGCTATCATGTGTCTTGGTGTTTTGTAAGTCATTAAATCATTCACTCAGCATATTTGTTCAAAGGTCGCTTGCAACAAAATCGCTTCTTACTGTCCTTTACTAAAATTTCAAGAAATCATAACTGATTTCTCCACAAACTGCAACAAAGTGATCACAGAAATGCCCAATTTGTTCAGCGCAGCTCCATCTCGTTTAACAATGACTATATTCACTCAGTAGGTCCAACCAATGAAATCCTCCTTAAGAAACTGCACTATAATGCTATTTATGCATGCTATCATCAGTCTCGAAATCAGGCACTTCAAAAGAGAGACATCAATGAACAAAACCCGAGAACAGAAGTGAACGAGAACGATTTGTTTACTTAAAATACTTGTTCAAAATCACTGAGTCATTCATGACCGAAACACCCCTACAGCTCAGGCAGTGTCGGTATGAAAAGAGAAAGCTAGAAAGACAGATCAGAGAGAGAACGAGGCTGAGCTGCCTCTCAGTGGGCTCAAATCGCTCCCTGCTCTTCCTGTGATGAGCATCGAAAGAGTGAAGAAAAAAGCATGGTCTCCACACCTCACGCTTGAGGAACCGCGATCAGACGGCCATTCCGCCACTGTCCGAGGGCAGTTGCTGGATAAAAAGCCCTGCGTGAATTATCAGGGGAGATTCCTGCTACAAAAAAAGGGGCCGGTCGCTTTGAAAAGACAGAGCGAGCCGTTTGAGGGCACTGCATGTTTGACGCTATTGTTCTTGGTGAATATCAGAGCCCTCACAGTTGTATTTCCATATCAGCGAGGCAGCGTGTCCCCCTCGGCTCTGAAAGCAGGCTGGGAGAGAATGCCCTTGAATTTCCCTGGAAACCTGCCCAACAGACTGAACGAACGCTAGACCGACGGCACACAGACAAAAGATTACCTTCCATCCTCCAGCAAAGAGCTGAGCGCTAGTGTGCCGTCAGTCACATGAGCTGTTTAATCGCCGTTAGACATCTCTAGAGAGGCTGTCTTTGTGGAAACCTAATTGAGATTTTGTTTGCTGTAATGTGCTTCTGCTTACGTAATCCCAGGGGAAAATGCTGTCTGAGGTTGTTCTTTCAAAGCTCAGGAGACATAAAGGAGATCTCAGTTGCGTTTCATTTAAGTACCACCTTTGCCTCACACCAAGAAAGATAACAGTAAAAATTACTATAACGATACTTATATTAGCATCCACACCAATGGATGACCAGTTATGTCATCAGCAGCTTTAAATATTCCATTTCTTTAAAGTCTGATGGATTCTCATTAGCTGTCAATGTTATCATTATTAAGCAGAAAAAATCTTCTGAAAGTCATTCTGGTATATTCCGATAACAATCCGCCATGGTGCTATTTTGTTGTGGTGTGGATTTCCCTGTTCTCACATAATTAGAACATTATTAAAGTCATCATTATGGTTGTCATCCTCAGTGTGAACAGGCCTATTGTTTCTTAAGATAAAGTAATTTGATAGTCAAATTCAGGTACATCTAACCAGGATATTTGGTAATTGCCTGGGTTTTATTTCTGCAGCATGTAGTAGCTATCGTTGCCCACACTGGTGCAAAATCTTACATGAATAGACAAAAAACTGCTTGTTAGTGGGCAGGCTGAACACATTAGGACATGGTATATATCTCTATAATAATATAATAATATTTTTAGAGATATATGGCTCTAAAAATAATGATCTTTCTGTGTAGTAAATTTTATAAGAAAAGATTGAGTTCATGTTGACATCTGTAATGCAGGACTTGGAATCTTAGTAAAACAGATTACAGTTTAGGACGTCTTGGAAGATTGCTGGAGTCTTTTTCACAGGAAATGTCAATGTCTCCATTTGATCTCCATTTGAACTCATTGCTGTCCTGGGATAATAAAAATATCTCTTTTGATTTTTCTTTCCTGTGGGATAGAGTCAGTGCATTATATCCTTCAAATCGCGCAAAATGAAATGACGAATTGAAAATACACCTAATGGAAACGCATCAATTTGGCAAAAACTCCCATATATCGCAAAAAAGTTTTTATGCTCGCACGAGGTGGTTTTTCAGGCAGTTCTAAAAAGGAATATTTCACAAAACTTTTTTTTTTTTCACATGGTGTATATAAAAAGCCATATGATCATTCTTCAATGTACTATAACTAGGGCTGTCACTAATGATTATTTTGGTAATCGAGTAATCTGCCGATTATTCTGACAATTAATCAAGTAATCGGATAATTATATATATATTTTTGTAGTCATAAAAATAGACCTAAGTGAACAATAGCCTTTAAAATTATGTGAAATACATATATAATAACAATAATAAGGCAATAATAAGTAGTTCAAATAATGCATCAAAAGCAGGTAATCATATGGTTTTATTGAACAAAATTGTTAAAATACATAATGTGTAAAAAACAATAGAACTAATGTGCATTACTTATTATATCAAATGCCTGCAGAGGGCATCAATGGCCTGACGATTGTCTTTACACTTTACTGCGCGATCTAATCCTTGTTTAATATTGACTCAACAACATTTAATTCAAGTATCTACTTAATTTTAAATATTTGGCCATTTCTTTATGACAGAAAAGCTACAGCCACTGTCATTTCTTGATATGTGGACAAAACGTGTAAACTCAGAGTGAGGGTTTATTTTGAAATTCACGATGAACAGTTTGCATAATTGAGAAAGATAATGATGTATTCTCCTGTGTTTGCATAGGTTTCTAAAAGACTTACAAATCTGATGAAATAGCGCATGTTGCGTTCCCAGGCAAACATTATAATAATCCCAAAATCACAACAACATGCAGAGATGGAGTTTGAGACGCTCTACACATGTCATATATTATGTCTCATATATTAAACCTGCATCGCATATGCTTATTTAATTGAGTCATAGCGTTTGTGAATTCTTACTAGCATGATGCTTTGTCATGATTTTTAAAAGGTTTTAACATGTGGAACGCACCACTTCGGGTATTTTGCTGATTACTCGACATGGCCGCTTTCAAGTATAAGGGGCTTTCCCTGCCATTAATGCTTAGACCAGAGGTGCCAAAACTCTGTCCTGGAGGGCCGCTGTCCTGCAGAGTTTAGCTCCAACCCCAATTAGACACACCTGAATCAGCTAATCAAGCTCTTACTAGGCATACTAGAAACTTCCTGGCATGTGTGTTGAGGCAAGTTGGAGCTAAACTCTGCAGGCCCTCCAGGACAGAGTTTTGGCAATCCTGTCTTAGACTCTCCATGCTGCTTTATTGATACACACATATGCCTCTTTCGATTAAATATAGCCAAAATCCCACCAAAATCCATTGACTTATCATGAAAAAAAAGCCATGACTTATCACAAGAGGGGGAAAAAAATTACGCTTTAGTCGCATAACATCGGTTAAAGGAAACGCCATTTCGCAATACTTTTTTTAATCAACATTTATAAAATACTGTTGTCGTTTTGCGCAAATCTATAATGGAAACGCCCCTTCTGTCTGTTGACACTCAAATAGCCTAGTAGTGTGTATATGTGCACACAAGAACAGAATGTATATACGCTGGTGTTTGGGTGTGTGATTGACAGGCACAGGGACAGAGGCCGCAGTGGAGTGTGTGTTCTTTCCCCCGTGAGACCCCACCACACAACGAACTGACAAACACAATGTGACATGGCCCCACCCCTTGGTGCATGCTCACGGCGGCTAATTAAACAGCTCTTTCAAACACACACATACACATTGAACATCCTTGTAAGGAATTTTAAGCACAGACACGCTGTCAGACACAAACACACACACATACATTGGATGTGAGCTAGAGTTATTACCTACTGACCCACTGCCCTCAATCACAAGAGGCTAAATGGAAAGCAGCAAGTGACAATGCCTCAATGCAGTCACCTGCACTAGAGAAAATACTGAACATGTGAACCTGTCTGTTAATAGTGTCTTGTTATGCAATGCAGTATCGCACTGTTACCCACAACATATACTGTCATATACCTATCATATACCAAAACAGCACAGTTTGTAAAGATTACAACTGCACAGGGATTGTAAAGAATTTAAGGATTCAGGTTCCAAACCTGATTCTACTTAGCATACCATCTGAATTTGATTCATAAAAAAATCCACCTTTAGCTGTCAAAACAAGCCCAGGTGGCCTGAGGGGAAGTTACTTGCTAAATCGGTTCTTTACCCTCAGTTTAGACTTTGTTTACTTGTGCCAGTGGCGACATTTCTGCTAAATGATATTACTCTGCTTCTTGCACATTACATGACACTTTAAAAGTGAAATATCCAGTGAGTGTTGCTAAAAGCAAGATCAGTTTCATCTGAAATGGATAAATAAGAATCTGGCGTGAGATAAATATGCATTTGCTGAGGCAATCGTGCCATTTTAGCATAATTCTTTAAGCCCTTGAGCTTTTTTTATCATGAATTGCATTTTACATGACTCGTACCTGAGCACTCCACATCACAAGTGCAATGCTCTACCGGGTAAGCTACCGGTGTATGTCATAAAAGCCATAATTATGGAGCTGGTTCAGTTATGCAAATGTCAAAGTGTATTAGTTTACAAGTCATAACACAATATTGTGCAAGTATTTACAAAACAATAATCAGCTCCAACTGACCCTTTGCTAAAAACCCGCCCTCCTTAGTCACTATTGCTATGTCCAACAAACAATGCCACTCACACACCACACGTTCTCACATGGAAAAAAAACGTTGTGGAGCATAGAGGAAACTGACAACATGCCAAAAGACACGACAGAGCAGGTTACTTCTGGTATAAAACAAGGTCTCAGCTTTAAAATTTTGTCCTTTTTTTAAGAAATTCAAACAATAAATACCACTTTGTGGCTCTTTAATATGTCGTGACAAATCGCTGTATTGCCTCAGCTGTTCAAGCAGCACACATGAATCGATCGTCTTTTTATTTTTACTTAAAGCATGAAATAAACATGAATGAACAGCATAATGTATTTTATTTCAACTGCAGTGTGTCAATGCACACAATTTTTCAGGTTCTACTATACGGTCTGATTTGTTTGTCGGACAAAATGGTGGATTCGGCATTATCGCCTGTCAGTGAAGTTCTTTGCGAACTGTCGTTTTTGATGTTTTACTGCCTCTAGTGTTCATTTCAGCTAGAAACTTAAATAAACTTAATTAAAAATTTATGTATTAAAAATACATATTAATAAAACAATAAAATATCACTGCACATAAATTACGTTTTGGATTAAACAATTATTTTTGCCAAAGGGTGAGTATGCAGCACAGCCCTGAGCACAATAGCAGAAAATCTAGTGTGATGTTGTACACAATGAATATCTGGCTGCTAGCCTGTTAAATGCTACAAGACACACTGCCCTCCTTTATATACAGTAGACAAGCACACACACACAAACACACTGCCCTCGGTGAGGGGCCCTGGCTGCCTGCCCGTGCGTCTGGGTGTCACTGTCATATGGAATCATACTGTGGCGGCTGGTTGGCACGAGGGCAGAGGCAGGCGGGCGGAAACAGAGAGGAAGTGACATGACAGTGGGACGGCCAGGAACACAATGAGAAAAAGAGATAGAAGGAGGTTTTGGGGGTGTTTGGAGTGTCAATAACACTCTTCAAAGCTCTGGAGAAATCCAAACATTGACAGATCCTCTCTATACCAGCAGGCATTGAGGAATCCTAACTATAGTCATAGTTCCCAAATCTAGCAAACTGCCTTGTTTTTTGCTGTCACAACAGCACACTCGCACACTAATTAATTGCAGTGTAACAATGCATGTGTCAACGTGACCTCCTCTTCTCCTGGCCTGCACTGACCTAAGTGCTAAACGACAAGAATCTGTCACATTCCTGGTAATAAAATAGATTAGAGGAGAATTCACAGCGCTCTAATTACATCCACGGCCTGTTGAATCTCCCCCCCCGGCTGCTGCAGGACAGGCATGCCATTCACATCAGCGATTGGCAGACACTGAACATGTTTATTGACAAGCACACACACATAGTTAATGTACACAGATTTAGGATACTGTCTATAAGCCTGAAACAAGCAAACACAGAGTGGAACCTTCGCAAGGAGATATGAAGACACAGCCAACCACTTTGCGCTGCCAAATGCATGTAATGCAATTCAAGCCCAGTACTGATTAGGAAAGATAAAGCGTAACTGGACTTCCTCACCGAGGTCAGATGAGTTCTTCTGTTTCCTGTTTATGGTTTGTGGAGTCGTCTGCTGGGTTGTGCTGATATGGGAGGCTTATCTGCTGTGTGTGTGTGTGTCTGTGAGATGCCGGCTAAGAGGACAGGGGAACAGGAGATACTTACTTTACTTTTTTCTGGGGTTCATTAAGGGCCCCAGAACCAAGACCAGGGACTGATTTGCGTTTGCGTGGTCTACCAGGGCCTCGACGTGCTGGACTGCGAGGAGTCTCCTCTTTCCTAAAGAAAAACATGGTTTCCTTTTGCTAAACATGCTTTCATTATGAAGTGTGTAATTTTTTGTGCCACTAGTGTCAAAAAAAACATAGTCGCAAAAATAATAATTTTTTTAGACAGGTGATTATTTTTAGCATAGAATGACATTTTAGGGGTACTGACGTTCATAACTGTTACTAGGACAACCATAACTAGGGACGCCTACTAGCAACCATTGCAGTTCAGCTCTTGTGGTATGACGGACTTGTAAATTCAAAGTGGTTATGTATAAAGAATTAAACAATGTAATTGTTTTGTGATGGTGTATGGTGCTTACTGGTGATCATGCTTCCTTTGGAGTTTAGCCAGTTCTTTCTGCTTCTCTTTGTAACGCTGTTGCAGCTCTGCTAGCCTCACTCGCATCTCCAACTCCTGCCCATCCATACTGTCCATGGTACCTTTCACTGGGCACACCTAGAGCAACCAAATCAAACAACCATTCCCTTAGTTGCTCCAGTCTTGGATGACCTCAGGACAGACTTCTTGTTCTGGCCTTGAGTTAATACTGTTCTGTTATCCAACTTTTAGTTTGTTACAGTCCTTGACTAGAGAATAGATCAGGGGTGTCCAAACCCGGTCCTGGAGGGTTGGTGTCCTGCAGAGTTTAGCTCCAACCCCAATTGGACACACCTGAATGAGCTAATCAAGTTCTTACTAGGCATTCTAGAAACTTCCAGGCAGATGTGTTGAGTCAAGTTGGAACTAAACTCTGCAGGACCGAGCTTGGGCACCCCTGGCCTAGTAAGAGCTTGATTAGCTGATTCAGGTGTGTTTAATTTGGGTTGGAGCTAAACTTTGCAGGACAGTGACCCTCCAGGACCGAGTCTGGATAACCCTGGTCTAGAGAGATGGGATGGCAGTAAAGATTTAATTAACATATTTCTTGTGTTCTATCGCTAGATATATAATAAAAAACTTAGCAAATGTTTATCCATTCTAGCTTATGCTTATAAAAAAAAACAAGGATGTGTTACCGGCTCATGCCGTGGAGTCCAGCTGCATTTTCTGCGCAAGTTGAGAGTTCTTCGAGCAGGGAACTGCTTCTCAGCATCTGTGGTGCTGCTGTCCTGTGAGCCCAATTCTAGGGCACGAGCTGCTGCCAAAGTAGCAAGACTCTGCAGGTCAAAAATCCATTGATCTTCTCCTTTGATGAAAAAAAGAAACACAACAAGAATATATTATGGCTCTCATTCTGCGAAATTTACCATATAAATAGGATGAATTAGCTATTTATCTGGTAGCTATGCTAGCAGGAAACAGATGTTGTAGGAAAGACAGAAATGAAGGGCTAATTTATGTTTGGATTTGAAAATATCAGATTGTACTTCATGAAACAGATGCAGATTGCTCTATAAGATATCACAGGATGAAGGGTTTCCTCATTCAGCTAAAACTGTGTATTACCAAGCCAACTATGTGATGTGTTTCAACAAAATCTACTAGCTCAACAGAGAACAAATAGATCTTAAACAAATTCATAAAAAGTGAATACTGTATTCACAATTTTAGTATTCTTCTTTAGTATATCTTCTGGGTCTCTAACAACCACTATACATTCTCTTGCATGAATAAAAAACATGATAATATGAGGGAAGCTTTAAAAAGAGGTTAAATAGCTAATTAGCCTAGACAATGCTCTGGAGTCAAAACACCAACTGCTTTTGATTACAAACCACCTTTTCACAAATGAGTCCTATTTAGAAACAAACAAACAACCTTTTGCAGAAAGCTTAACAGCGGAAGAAATGGAAACGGTAGAGATTTTTCATTAAATATCTGGGTCCTGAAGCAAAATGTAACCCTTTTGTCATTGTTAACCTTTCAGTAACATACCTTGAGTTTTACCACAACTTTGGTGATACCGTTGCAGTTCCAGATCAGCCAGCTCACTCAGCAATTCCATGCCATGACAGGTTGAGTTTAGTGGGCCACAATATCTCTGGGATTGATAAGAGGAAGGTGGTGAAGGAGGAGGACAGTCACCACAAAAGGCTGCTGCAATCAAGAGCTCCAAACTCCAGTAACTTGTTGTGAGACTCTGGGAGCAGGTATTCATAGTTGGGGATAGAACCTTCACACAGTTTTTCTCTTGATCTTCCTCAGCAACCACTACAACCTCTGCTTGGGCGGTGGTGTTTGGCAGCTGGTTGAGTGAACAATCAGAGACACATGGTTGTGGTACTGGAGGTCTCTGATCCTTCAGTGTGTCAGTGTCTTCACTCTCTTGAGGAGGTATATGTTCACCCACTTCTTCCTCAAAGGTAACAATTGGTTCTTCTTGATGGATTACTTCCTCAGATGATAGGGTAGGTACCTGTCCTACTTCACAGCCTGAAACTTCAGCAGGCATGCAAATTATCTCGGTGTGCTCCTTTTCCTGATTATCCTCTGCGGGTTCACAGCAGCCCATGGCCATGACTGTCTCGACATCCTCCCCTTCCACAAATACACCCTCAGGCTGTTCCACAACCAGACTAGTGGCATCAACTTCCGTTGTTGGCTCTTGTGGTTCTTGGAGTGGCCTCACCATTGCATGACATTCTAGGCCCTCTCCCAAGCTGGAGAGAGCTGGAGGAGAGTGTTCAACAGGTTCAGTCTGAACAGCCTCCAGATCAGCAGGCTCTGCCAGTTGTACATCTTGAGTGGTCGGGCCATTTCTATATCCCATGTTGATTTCTGGATAGGTATATCCTGGTGGTAGATCTGTGACAGGGAAACATAAACAAAGCTCAGTTGTGCAAACAAAATTGTCTTATTTTTGACAATCTTATAAGGGTGACACGTTTAATAAGCTTTGCACCAGAGGTCTGAAGAAGAACACATTTCATTCCACATGACAGGGACACTATGCCTTGATCTTGATTTAACTTTAAGAAGTGCAGCTGTTAAGGAGGTAATTCTGAGGTAGAACAGGGCTCTCTTTCTGACACTGTTGTACCCTCTGGCAGGCTGTAACAGTTAGTGAGGTGTTAATGATGATAAAGAGGGTGTGGAGCTGGGGGATGGGAGTGAGTCTGGACAAGGTGTTTCTCCATCATTACTGATGTGATGGCGCTGGGGAGCTGAGCTGGCAGCCATTTTCTGCATCTATCAGCAGCTTAGTCAATCGTGTTCTTGCCTATATAGCCGCCCACACAGAGCCACAGAGTCTAAAAAAAGGCCTGATTGTTTCTGCATGAGGGGCTCAGCATGAATAACAACCAACATGTGGCTCATGTGTTTTTGAGACGTGATGACTTGATGCAGGAACCTTAGCTTCAAAGACACAAATCTAGAGTGAACAACCACACAAATTCCAGATCACCTCGGCATGACGCTAAGACAGACAAAACTATTGCAAGTCAACAAGTAAAAATATTGCATTGCATTTCTAATAGTTATATAAAGAAGAATAAATCATTACCAGGCTCCATGGATTGGGGATAGTCTTGTGGTGGCTGGCCTTCCACCCTCTTTTCCTGGGACTCAACAGTTTTGTGCAACTGTGATGGAGAAGGGCTGATGGCTGGTGAGCGGGGTGTAGCAGCTATTGGACTTGGGGCAGGACAGGGAGTAGAGGGTGTGCTTTTAGGGTGAGGCCGCATACAAGGGGACTGGCAGCAGGGTGACAAGTGGGCAGTGGAGCCCCTGGGAGGTGAGGAGGTCCGGTTGGATGGGCCGTAGGCATAGCACTTAGCAGGTTTGGGAGTCCTGGGGTCAGAGAGAATGTCTTCTAGCTCCATGCTCTGCTCTTCTGGTTTCTTTTGCACCTGAGCATCGAAAGAATTAGATGGGAAAATTCATAAAGAGAATTCAATCCCCAAAATGAGATCTGGGCAGTTTGGTTAATTAAAGGAAACTGTTAAAATATTTTGAAGTCTGCCAGGTCATGCAATCCTCACATCAATGTAATTGCAATTTGGCACCCCTGTTTTGCTGAATCAGGTTTTCATTTAGGCCCTACTTGCTCAGATCTATTGATTTAGACCTGCAATCAAGAAGAGTAGTGCTTGGTCTAGTCTTGCCACAGTCCATTGTTGGCTGCATTTGGTTGTGTATGTCTAGAATGTAACTGGACCTTGGAGGAAGTTATGGATCCTAGGGAGCAGTTGTGGTTTTATAAGGGGATTTTTTAAAATGAAACTCATGATTTATTGGCTCCAAATGTTGTTTACTTCCCTGCACACAAAAACGACTGTCTAGTTCCATGGAGAGGAGTGCATCCTCTCTCAGTATCAGGTGTCACGCATTAGCTCATTTGTAAGCCCAGCTGTTTCTAAACCACTGCATTTTGTACACTCTGCTATACAATGGTTATATGAGGGGTTGTGCATTTTTATGTACCTGGCTGTGATCGGCTGTGGCTCTCTGCTGCAGCTCTATGTTGTTTGCTGCTCTGTGTGATGGAGGTGGTGGCGTGTGATGGCTGGGGTGTTGCTGATGCTGCAGCTGCTGGTGTTGCTGGAGAGCATAAAGCTCTTGTTGCCGTAGAAACTGTGAACGAGGATACACAGCAGGATGCTGCATGTGGGAGTGGGCCCCTCGAGCCCTGTAGACTGGGGGCCACAGACCAGGCTGCTCCATCACATCTAATGAGAGAAACGGAAGTGTTAGTGTTGTGTGGAATCATGCTGAAGGCCATGTTAGGCAACAGAATGTTAATATATCTCACGTAGGGTCTCACATAGAGATCAACACCTTTAACTGAACCATTTAAACATACACATAGCACCTGCTTCCACAGTTACTTATACAGATGAGACACCTATTCACATCTTATGCAAGCACAGTCTATACTGAGGATATTATCTCTTATGAAAACTATAAAGACAACTAGTAATGTTTTTTTTTTTTTTTTTTTTTAACAAAAAAAATAAAAACGAGCATGAGATTGAAAACTAAAACAAATATAAATATGCACTACAATATGAAGGAATGGATACAAAGTCTTGGATTATTTAATACTAGCTGGTTTTATGTCAACTTCTGACAATAAGTCGATGTGTTCTATCAAAAGAGCCCCTACTTATTTGTTAAGGCGTGGTTTATTCAAAAAAATGAAAACAAAAAAGCAAAAAAAAAAATACAAATAAGTTGAGACCTTGTGAGATTTTTATATCTATAATAACTCTGGCCTACACTGAGTGCATGGGAGAGAGAGACCCATCAACCAGCACTCCCACGCTCCACGGTGTCTTGCTCCCTGTTCACCACTTTCGTTTTCTCACACTTACTACATTCCTCCCTCAATCTTTCTCACACTAGAAGTCTCCAACCCAAATGTGTACCAAATGATATATGCTTTCAATAACAATTATATTTGTTTAAGATGAAAGTGAACAAATGGAAGCAGTTCCCATTAGAATAAATATTAGCATGAGAAGCTTGGCATTTGACAAACTATATTCACTCCCTTGAAAAAAAATCCCCTTCTTTGAAAACCACAGTGGACCCATACTACAGCATGTAGTCTAGGCGACTTCTCAGTTCCCATGTCAGGGATAAACTCCTACCGTTCCCCTGGCAGGAACAGAAATCCAGCCGTGCACATCCACAATGACACATCTTCAGCCCCTGCCTCCGCAAGTCAGATGTGTTTTTCTACTCTTCCTATTTCACATAGCATCATTAATGTGCATGTTCAGCCTGACCCCTCCTCTCCCACCCCCTGTGCTTGCCTTGACACATCACGGACCTTTGCTCTGGAACATTAACCCAGCTTAACTAATGTTTCCCGGGGGAAGACTTTTGTGGATGCACTTCCCCTTTCAGCTGGAATTCCTGTGGAGCACGGAAGGAAGTGTGCCTTCGAAGACATGAAGATAATTAGATTTCACAGCCTGTTTGTGGAGCAGAGGCCTGTGTAGACTTATAAGGCTGGGAGGTATTCTTACGTCAACGTGTTTTAGAGCACATATGGCAGTAGATTTGAGGGGGGTGGTGAAAGCATCCTGACCCAGACCATGTGGGGGTGGAGCAGGTGGTTGACAGGAAACAGTTTGTGCGATTGTGTGCTCTCCTCTTGCATGTTTTCATCATTTTATTTTAGAAATTTCATTGGCTGTTATTCATAGCGGCTCTCTTATTCCTTGGGACATGGTGGACATCTAAAGACTAGTCGACTATATTTCAAACAAACAATTTTAAAACCTTCTGTAATCCTGCAACTTGTCAGAGCATGTTATTGAAGTGTGCACACTACAAGAGCGTCGACAAGTTTGGGCCATATAGTGTGGACTTGGTTTAAAGTGAACTTGTATCCTTGAAACTTGAGCATAATTTTTCAGGCTTGGCAACCTGACAGTAAAATTTTCAGGTAGAAACCCATGAGAGCTGCTGTGTGCCTCACAAAAAGAATGAATGCTAAATCTGACAAATGGGTCAGGCTCAGCAGGGCAAATAAATTGAGGATATGGGAGGAAATTAGAATACTAGGCAGAAAACAGCATGGCATACCAAGGTGAGTAGCCGGGTGTGAGGCAGGCTCACTGGGCAGCACCACCAGTTGGGTGGAGGGGTCCTGGGGCAGGGGTAGAACTGGTTGAAGAGGTGCAGGCATAGCTGCAGAAAACCCAGGTGGGAGATTCTGGTGCAGAGTTGTGTGGCCAATACCTACAAAACATCAGATAACTTTAAGGGTACAACAAAGTTTATCATTTCTAAAACGTAAATTTATTAGTAGAAGCAGGAATGAACATATGAACTTCACAATGACCAAAAGCAGAACAAGAAAAAGACTGAAGACACATTTTATACTCAACATTACTGACCATAGGAGTGACCTGTCATCCAGAGGGAGGGACTTCCTGTTCGTGGCATCCAGTGGTGGTGAGCAGAATGTGTATGTGCAGCTGGGTCTCCTAATTGGCTCGACTGCATGGAAGTGCCACCTGGCACCATGATGTGAGAGGTGAGGTCACCATGGCAACTGTTTGAGGGATGGATGTGTGCAAATTCCACCCTTTCCTTGTTATCCCTGCAAAGCCAGATTGGAGACAGGTAAAAGGTCAGGGGTTGAGCATGTGTAGCAAGTGAAAAAGAAGTGTGTGAGGGGTGGATCATTCACCTGATATACACATCTCGTTCTCTCTCTAAGCACCGGTGGCCCATGTGTTCTACACTCGTCCTTTTCCTCTCCTCCTCTCCTGGTGAATCTGAAGGATACATGGAGCGTGGAGTGCCTACAAAATGGTTAACAAATTTACATCAATGATTTTCACTCATCTGCAACTCTCACTGTCTTTGGCACTCAGCATGCAAACAGCTGTTGAGCAGCCTTTCTCTACAGTGGCATGTGTGCTCTCTCTCCCCCTGCACCAGCATTTTCAGCTGTAAGAGGGAAAAGCTGTTTCCACTTTGGGTCTTGGCAAGTTCTGCTATTTATTTTTCATCAATGAAGTCTTCCAGAGGTCATGAATAAACAAACTGCTCTGGGTCCCTGCCTGTTGTTTGTTTAGGAAGGCCCTGACAGATCAAAGGTCAAGCTTACCTTTCATGGTGGAGTGCACCCGCCCCTGTCGACTGCTGGGATGGCTGCCTGATGCTTGGCATGGTGGCTCTCTCTGTCTTGCCACAGCAACAGCAATCCCTACCGGAGGCTGTCGCACCTCCCCCTCTACATGTGGGGCATCTCCTATCTCCCGGCCACGTCCACCGCAGTCAGCTCGGTCGCTTTCATGGCTTTGGCCTTTCCTGGAGGGTAGGGTCTGCTTGCCTCCCTGAATAGAGCAGCTGGTGCCATTAGGCCCTGTTTTGAGGTTCCCAAGCCCTCCAAATGGGCTCTTCTGGGACAGGAGGAGAGGCTGCTGGTTGCTGTACTTCAGAAGGTTTTTCATGGCACTGTTCTCTCCCTGTGAGTTTGTGACCTCCTGCTGATTTTGAGGAGGAGCTGGATGAAGAGGAGGAGGCGGAGGAGGACCCATTCCTGCTGTCTGGTGCTGCTGTTGTGTGGGTGGTCTGTTGTTGGCAGCTCCACTATTAGCTTCCATGTAAGCTTTGTGCTGGTTCTCTTCAGAGTGGATGTGATGAGGTTGCATGGCCCAAGGTGGCACTGATGGCTGCTGATGTTGGTGATGCTGCGCATTGTTGTTGTAGCCATAAGGAGACATTTCCATCTTCCGCTTCATCTCCTGGTTCCCAGTAGCCTGGGCCATGTCTGTGCCAGGGGTATCGGGGCCAGCCCTACTGTGCTGTTGGTGGCGAATGCGGGCAACCTTCTGTCCATCTCGCTGCATAGAGCAGCTTCCATGTCCTCCTCCACCCGTGTGCTGGGTCATGGTCTTTCCAGCAAGAGGCGAGGGAATGGTTGGAGGCCCGGAGTGTGAGCAGTCTCTGTAGGGCTGGGAATTGGTGTTGGTTTGGTTGGGTAGAGGATGAACAGTCTTTGTCTCTTGAGTCAGTGTAGATCTGAAGATGTCTGTTTCCATACTGTTGATGCAGTCAGCACTGCGGGAGCGCACAGTCTGGTGTTGCTGGGAATGGCTTTGCTGCTGTTGCTGCTGTTGTTGCTGTAGGTGATGATGGTGGTTGTGGTTGTGGTTGTGCATCCAGTCAGGGGCTTTTTCAGCTTTTCTGTAGGGATGCTGCTGCTGGGTCGGAGGTTGATGCTGTTGTTTCCTGGGCCAGTTACCATGATGCCCCCCATTGCCAGTCTTTTCCATGGTCTTGTCCTTGACACTGTTCCCTCCGCCCCCAACCCCCTGGCACTCTGAGCTGCCCATCTGGAAGGGGCCTCCAGTTTTCTCCCCAAGGTGGCTAACAGATGGAACAAATGTGGCTCCAGTCACTTTGGGGTCTCTGCAGCCACCACTATTGATTCCTTTATCGTGTACGGAAGGATTTCCCATGGGGGCTGGCGGTGGAGGGCAGAAAAAGTCAGGGTGATGATGTGAGTGGCGATTTTGGTGTGGATGATGGGGGTGGCCAGGATGGAGCTGCAGACAGTGGAAGCCACTAGGATGCCCCCCTCCAGCAGCCATGGGCAGTGGAGGAGGCACAGAGTAGGGCAAAGAATGCTGCAGTGCCTGGCCTCGCTCCAGACAGTCTGTAGGAGGCTGTTCACTGATCTGCATCTCCCCACTTATCGCCTCTTTACCACAGCGCCCATTAGTGCCACCACCCACGTGTCTGTTTTGGACATTATTGGACCCTATGTGACCTCTACCCACCCCATCCCCACCACAAGCAGTCATGGAGCCTTTTGCCCCAGTTCCATGGTCCCCATTTAGCATCTTTCCATTGAGCAGACAGGCACTAAGAGGTTTTCCCATGCTCTGTGGATGTTCCTTATACTCCATAGGCAGAGAGGCTTTGTGCCCCCTGCCGTTCATCTCTTCCATAGTGGCTGGGTGTTGTGGGTGGAGCTGCGGTTGATGTGAATGATGATGGGGCATTTGGTGGTGATGGCGATCTTTAGAATCATGTTTATTACTAGGCCTGTCTTTATCTTTTGCAGATGAAACCACACCTCTGTCTAAGCTAGGCTCTTTAAGACCCTTTTGTAGGCTCATCCCACTTCCTGCATCTCTGTCCCTGCTGCATGAGCCCTGGGGTTGTCCTGATCCTGCCCTTGACATGGGCTGGATGTTGTGATTGGCTGAGATGAGTGGGGGCTGGGACGGGAGGCTTCTTAAGTAGAAGTTCTCTGTAAAGTAGATCAGATAGGGCTGTTAATCATGAGGGTCAATTTATGGAACTATGCTATCATATTTGGAGACTGAGAGCTGCATATAAAACATATGAAATAGTCAGAATTGTCAATTCCAGAATTGTCATTTTGCCCACCTTTTTGAGTATCATAGAAACGGTGCTGTCCATAGAGGACCCCGCTGTTGGCATGGTGATCTAAATGGCTTATGGGAAGAAAGGTGTGGGCTAGACTCCCTGAGAAGCGAGGATACCCTGGGACTGCTGTAAAAAAAAGAAAAGAAAAAAGAAGGTCATCGTATCAGTGCAAATATTCAGAAGGATAAAATTAGAGAGATGAAGTCTGAGAGAATTGTAGACATACAGTAGCAAAAGAAGAAGTGGAGGTAAGAGTGTGAGAAGGAGGAAGGAGAGCAATAAGGCATAGAAAGCTCTGATAACAAGACAATAATCACTAAGCCACATTTCTTTTGGCTGTAAGCATTTTGGTCCGGATCTAATCCCCCTGTTCCAATGCAGCTGGTGTTCCATATTCACCAATAACCACAGGCTTTGGATGTCATATTTGCCATTCCTATTTGGGTTTGCAATGCAAACAAGAAGACAAGTTCAGTCTTGGGGATTGAAGTAATGGATGAATTTTGTCTCCTGAACATATGGTTCTCACCATGCTAATCTCACAAGAGTTCCCAATGCTGAGGTAAGAGATAACACTGTAAAACAATAAGCAAAGATTTCTCACAGCAGAACATGTGGTGATTTTAGAAAAAGGCCAAGGATCAATTTTATTTCAGCTGTCTCGACTCTCCAAAATCTGTGACTAACACAACAAAGCCATGGGGAAAGAATTTACAAGAAAACCAAACACCTTTCAAGCACAAGCCTTTGAAGCTTAGTAAAGGAGAAGACTGTAACCTTTAAATATGTGATAAATGTTAGCCTTATAACTTTCTGGGACAATTATAGTGCTCTGATTGACTGTGACATTTAAAATACTTATTCGAGAGTGATATTTATGACATTTTTTTCAGAGTACATTACATTACTGAGGAACAGGAAATATTTTCTTATCCACCAAAAACAGTTAACCTGCTGCAATCCGCATGGTATTATGTTTAAAGAGAGAGGTGAGGTGATGTAATAATTCCAGCCCCTCAGTTATTTTTGTATCAGATTGTCCAGTTTGCATTTATTTATTTATTTATTCTGTGCATTCTCAGGTCGGTGAAGATAACACTTTTACCTTCTATAAAACATTCTGAAGAAAATATTAATAGTCTAGTCTCTAAAGGGGTAGTTCATTCAAAAACTAAAATTCTGTCATCATTTACTCAACTAAAATTGTTATAAACCTGTATAAATTACTTTCTCCTGCTGAAATATATTTTGAAGAATCTGGGTAACCTAATATATATATATATATATATACTATTCCTTTAGGTCCTTTTACGTCATATTTTGAAAAAAATGATTTTTTAATCAGTCATACAAAGAAGTCGGTATTGTTTTGGACACACTGATTTTCACGGTATGTTCAAAAACAAGATATCAAATGATCAAAAAAAAAAAAAATATATATATATATATATATAAAAGTCACACATGTTTGAAATGACTAAAGTAAATGATGACAGAATTTTTTTTTCCATGAACTATCCCTATAACGCAGTTCAGACATGTAAGAATATAAAAACTCCTCCAGTCATACAGAGGCTCGGTTTTCTTTAAACACACAGAGGAAGGTGATAATTGCAAGCTCCATTTTTATTCTCACTGCATGTCAGCATTAATAAGCACATTCATTTATGCCAGTTCATTTAAGAATGGGAGAAAATAAGGCTCCTTTTGAACAATACATTACTTCTGTGGGTTTTGCAAAAGTGTGATACAAGCTTGCGTTATGCAAATCAGTCTTCGGCTGTTTCTCTGGTGTCTTTGTGTTTCTATGTGTGACACTTGGCAGCGTAATCCCGTTTCACAGTGACGTCTGGTTGCACCCGATAGTGGCTGGTTGCTCGGTGCTAAGCAGAGGCCTCTTAGGGCAGGTGAGCGGGCACCGCTGGGCATTGCACTGCACATTCAGCTGTTAATCTGGCCAGGACAAGGGAAGGTGCTGTGCCAGCAGGCTAGATGAGGCAGGTTTTACTGCTTAGTGCTGACATTAATGCTGCTAACACTGTTGCACTCACAGAGACGGCAGCTGTCTGCAAATGATTGACACCAGCTCACTCAGCACATGCAGAACTGTTATTATCCAAGTAAGATGCTACTGCAGCTTATTCCAGGATATTTACAGGAAAAACTGTGGAGACTTTTCTCAAAATCAGCAAAAAAAAAAAAGAAGAGCTAAAGGCTCACTGCACCTAAACAGTGCATAAAGAACATAGCAGGACCATAATATGTTTGGAAAACACGCAGATGATATTTGTTTCCATATAACAATTTCAAATGGTTTTGCCACAGAACCGTGCCATGAATTTATTACAGGTTCAGTCCCCCTGGGAGCAACCTGAGATTAAATGCCCTGCTATAGTGGTGATAGCTAATGGTTGTTGCCTTGAATTCAGGATGCAGAATTAAAATTGGAATTTGAAGTAGTATAAATAATTTGGAACTGCTATAAATAAATTTGTTTTACAGTTTGAATTACAAATTACAGAACAATTATTTTGTATTGTTTCAGACATATTTAAATACATTTAATACATTAACTAATACATTAACATTTTATTGATCATGGTAAAATAATATATCATAGCAAATCTAATTTTTATGTCATTATTATCTGAAAACAATTATAGTGCTGAATGGTTCTACTGTCTTTCTTAATTATTTTGAGCAGAACTTTGTGATTTTGCTGAATTTCTTTTAGTTACAATTAATTAAATCTCTCATCCTGTCATTTTAATAGCTTGTGGGTTGTGGCACATTTCTTTCAAATTTCAACTCGTGAATTAAAGAAGAGCCAACGTTATGCTCAAACCAGTTAAAAAGCATTTTATCGTATAAGCTCATTCCCAGACAATAAAGCTGTTATTACGCAGACAGATTCTTTGAAGAGAGCTGGAACTTCTACAAATGCTAATGGTACACATTTTGCACATCCCTGCTAATCCTATCTCTCAATCTTCCTGTTCACATGGACAGCCAATCGTTCCTCCTGTGTCTGCTCATGACAGCGCATACAAGCATGCATCAGTAAATAGCCCAGAGTAAATTGTTTGAGGAGAGACAGAGAGGGGCAGATAAAGCTGCCTGTCGAGATCGCAAATTGAGAAGAAGTGACAGAGCAGTACAAAAATGGCAGAGGGTGGAGAGGAAAGACAGAGGAGGATGGGAGGAGGTGAATGGTACTCATCAGGACTGCTAATTGAAAGGAAGTGATGGAGCCTGGCAATGGAGGAGGGGGAGGAGAGGACAGCCTGCATTCTACAGACAGAGAAAACACATGATTGGATTGAGGGAGATGAAACAAGTGATGCATGAGGGCTATAAAGAGACAGAAGCCCTTCTTCCACCACCAGGGACCTGGTGGCTAATCTGCAACTGTTTCACCATGGAAAAAGTGATTCTGTGCCAAAAAAAAAAAAAAAAAAAAAAAAGCATACTGGCCGCAAAACGGTTTTGACCCAAGAACTGCTAACATTAGTGACGCGTTCTGAACTGATGTTCAGTTTTCGTTCTTTGTTTAAAATCATTTCTTTTGCAGCAGCTTGTGATGGCATAACGACACTTAGTCAGATTGCTTCAGATATTAAATATGTCACAATTTGTAAGACTGCAAGTTCAGATTGTTAAATTTGGTTCTCAAGTCAGTGAAGAAACTACCATTCTGAGAGATGCTCACAGATTGCCCAGCCAAGCACCAGGTCCGGCACAAGAACCAGCATCATTTCAGTGAAAAAAAAATGGGGTAGGAAAGAGAAAGCTGAGGATGGCAGCCTCTGTTTGGCACGGTTAAAGCTGTAATTTGGACACAGACCAGCTGGCAATGTGCCTGCTAGGCTTTCCCTGTGTTTTGTGTATTTTACTTCCCCCTTCTACAAGAAATTGAATATAGTTGTTGTTTATGGGCTGAAGTGACTTCATACGCACTGTTATGACATTATGTGGTCATGCATCAAGAGATTAATACAGTTGCAGTCAACTCCTTTAAGAGACAAGTCCCATAGGAACCCAGGGCAGTTGTGCGGAAGTTAAATGTTTATTCTGCCTGAGCTAATGCCAGCTTAATCAAATTACATTTATTTAAAAGGGGGCATCAGATGTAAAGTTCACTTTTACATGTTGTTTGAACATTAATGTGTGTTGGCAGTGTATGTACACATCTACCCTATAATGATAAAAATCCATGCAGTGGTTTTTAATTAATCTGTAAAAATAATATCCCCTTTTTTAAATCAAGCCATTCTCAGATGCCTGTCGGTGTGGCATCACACCGACAGAGGCCACTCCCACCATAGTTGATTGACATGAGCATCTTACCTCAGACCCGCCTTACATCAGCCGTAACAGTCGGACCTCCACTGTTTCGATGCCGGAGCTGGGATGTAAATTCCCTGTAATATCTCTGATTGAGAGATTGAGGTGTTGTGTTGCTGGATGTAATAATGAACAGTGGTCGTTATTTACTCCTGACATCTGAGCCGCTGAAGATGCAGTGGATTATGTTTGTTTGTGAAGGGAATGCACCTCCCGATCTAAATAAATGCATCTGTGTTCGCACAAATCATTTGTGATCCAGCTTCACCTACAGCAGAAGGGTTTTTTTATGAATCTGTGCAATCACCTTTCCTAATAACATGCTAGTTAGCAAGTTTAGCAGCTAAATGTGGCTAAATGCGGCTAAAGTAAACAGGCTCGTCACTCCACAGAGAGAAGAGAGGGGCAAGGTGAGCGGAGCTCATTAACATTTAAAGCAGCCTCAACCAGAACAGGACGATTTTTGCAGAGCTCATTTTGACAAGGCAAAAAGGGTGTTGTTTTACACAACAATTGAGAATTTTTAACCAAAGTATATTATGGACTTTTCATTAAGACCCTAAAGAATCATATCAACTTATGGAAAATGGGCATCCGATGACCCCTTTAAAACAGTTAAAGTAATGCATTTCAGTGCAAAATTTATTTGCCAAGTGCAGTATGGTGATTTGTCCTTAAAGGGGTCATATGATGTTGCTAAAAAGAACATTATTTTGTGTATTTGGTGTAATGCAATGTGTTTACATGGTTTGAGGTTCAAAAACACTTTAATTTCCACATACTGTAAAGTATTGTTGCTTCTCACTGCCCCGCCTTTCTGAAATGTGTCAATTTTTATAAAGCTCATCGTTCTGAAAAGTGCGGTGTGCTCTGATTAGCCAGATATCTGGTGCGTTGTGATTGGCCGAAGGCGTGTGATGGAAATGTTATTACGCCCCTTAGCATGCTATAATGCCGTGTCCCGGCACGATGAGACAAAAACAGTAAAACCCATTATAAATGAGGCATTTGTTGGATCCAGTGGGGACATAATTACTGATTATAATGACTTATATTGTCTTTTTACACATTGCGTTGTATCGCGCTGCGATAAACATAACACCATGTCTGCATTTGTGACCGTAGAAACGACAAACAACAAGCACGACTCTACACTGCTCAAAACTCTCGTTTGAATAGCCAACAGCAAATTCTTTAAATATGAAAACATACTTACAGGCTGTGAGTCAGAAGCAATAGACTGTCCTTTCAAAGTTGGAATTGCCCCTCTTTACAGTGTACACAGCTGACATTAAAGGCTACTCTCCCAGGTTCAGGAAACAGTCCTCCCTAAAATGCGCTGCACACACTTGAATATTTGCATTGTACTGTTTTGGAACAGTGGTAAGTTTAACTTAACCACAGATTTCTAGTTGTGTACTCGTTTGAAAGGCCTTTTGCTTTCACAACGAAACACAGTGTCTCCACAACATGGCAGCAGCTGCAACAATACTACAGTTACGCCTTCTTTCTTTGCATATACATTTTGGTGGCTAATCTTCCCATACAGTGACGTAGGTTTGTGGGGTTGTGTTTGAATGAGCCGTTTTAGAAAGCGTGACTTAAAAGTCTTAATTTTTATAAAGAATATCACTTTGGGTTTGAGACTTTAATCTCTGCAACTTTACAGATTTACAGATTTTATATATGCACAAACAGCTTGTAACACTCCAAAAACAAAGTAAAACGTGAAATCGCATCATATGACCCCTTTAAGATATTTGTAGTTTAGCATCAGATATGTCCTTGAGCATTACAGTAGTCAGGAAATGAATAAAACTGTCATTGGCATTTTTCATATTTAAATTGTGTTAGATTTATGTTTATGCTTAATTCATATGCGTAAAGAAATATCCTATGAAAAAAACTAAGCAAAATTTGCTTGTCACGTAAATTTGTACCAGAAAAAATGACTGATTTTGAAAATATTTTTAGGATAATAACACACCCCACAGTGCTTACTGCAGACAGGTGCATATTAAATATGGATCAGGTTATGTAGTGACAACAGATACTGTATTCTTGATATTTTTCCTTAAACGATCATATCACAATAAATCAGATTTTATAAACAAACACAATATATTCAGAAATAACTTACATTGATAATAGTGCCATAATAAACTGTTCACAGACAGTTGAGGCATAAGGAATTTTAGTATATCTTCAAAGTACTCTATCAGATACGCTTATGCTGCTGCTGGCGGGAGACTCCGTCCCACAGGGTGTAGAGAATAGGCTGGGTAATTGTGCTTCTCATTTTGATCACTTGCTTTTTTATGTAAACTGAAGAAAAGACAATTTGCAATTATCTTAAAGAGGAGAGAGTTGAATGATGCTGATGGCAAGCCTGGATTCAATCACTTTCACACCATGTTCTGCACAATTAAACTGCAATACAGATAATAGCTTGCTATCATAATCCCACTCATAATCAGCCTTATTACTTAGTAACGTAACTATTATCATCATTCCTATTAAAACTGTCCAGCTTCTTTGGGATAATGATCAATGTGCCATTGGTCAAGAGACAAACCAACATCTTTGGGTTTTGGTCTGTTCATTGCCTGGCAGGTAGTGCATGTTTTGTCACAATCTCTTGACTACCGGTGAGCTAGTCCTATACTAGTCCTAGCCATAGACGGAACACCCACAGACCATCTGATGCATACTGCACATAAAATGGGAAGAGGTTTTACAAAATTGCATTCTGACTGGTTGTCTGTGTGTAATTTCCTGGAGTCTGGGTTCACAGGCTTTTATCGGTCTGCCAACAGTTTACCAGGCTTCTATATTAAGACAAACAGGAAAGAGCAAGTTTCTGTATTTGCCTTGGTTTGTGAGGTTCATGGCATCCTTAAGTCCCAAAATTGAACTCTACCTTTTAATTGGTGGTTCTTGACCAGAATCAAAAATCTTCAAAATGGTGGCCCTGACTTCACGCCGATTGATAGGCTCAATAAGGTAAGTCATCTCCACACACCTCCTCCTAGTGTGAACTTCAAATGGAACAGGGTTGTCTTCCACCATACCAGAAGCAGAGTGAAAATAGACTGGGGTGTAGTGATAACAGGCATGGGGATAGTGCAGCGCTCAGAGAGCTTGAGTTTGTGGATTACACAAACAACACACGGATGAACTCCTAATGGTTTATGACTGTTTGGCACATTTGGACGTGGCCCGGAGGGGATTTATGTGTGAATAAGTGCCGAGTGGCATTGGGCATGCCTGGGCATCTCCTACTCTTGCCGTCTCTCTCTCTATATTGCGCTCTCTGCGGAGTTGTAGTAGTCTGTCATCTGTAGGGATCCAGAGCCAGTGCTGGAGGAGGCCGGCTCTTGATTTGGCAGGCTGGGGGCCGGGTGTGGCTCAGTCTCAGGCCAAGCTAGTATAAGGCATGGTGGGAAAAGCCACACTGGCTTTTACACGACAGCTGTGATGCTGTTGACCATTTAGCTTGTTCTTCCTCCAATGTTTTGTGTGTGTCTGAGTTTGCACATTGTGTGCATAAATTCTTGTTGATGCACATCACAGACCACAAGATTCTTTGGCTGAACTTTTGTCCCCTTTCTGCACTGCCGAAAACCACTGGGGCGGCACATTTCACAGAGCATAAAAAAGAGAGAGCTGCTTCCTCTTGATGAGAAAGTCCAGAGGCACAAACACATGGATGGACACATATCCAGACAAGACAGATGAGCGGGTGAGTGGAACTGAGCCATCTTACCTTCATGTGAGTGGGGGAACCAGATCTGAGAGGCGCTGGAGTGAGGACCCCCACGATAAGGAGGAGAAGAGGGAGAGGACGGTGCTCTGGAAGGGTGTGGTGGGTGTGAGGGAGGGGAGCCTAGACTGCTGGCCAGGAACGTCCCCATGAAGGACGCTGAGGAGTTGCCCATCAGTCCACTGCCTGTGTGGAGAGGGGAAGGAGGGTGGAGCAGTTAGGTGTGCTGACTGACACGTGAACACTGTGTTGTGGCATGACATATCTCAGCGTACGGATTTAAAGACTTACATTTCAGTTGGCTGACTTAACTAGCGCCTGTTGTCTATACACTCTTGGCTTATTTTTTTGGAGCTTTTCAGTGTTTGATTATCAGCATAAAGTATAGTGCAAAGTTTCCCAACCCTGTTCCTGGAGGAATACCAACACTGCACATTTATGAACTATCCCTAATCAAACACACTTGATTCAATCCATCAGCTCAGTTGAGACTCCAAGACCTGAAATGAATGGCTCAGATAAATGTGACTGTTGATGTACCTCCATTAACAGGGTTGGGAAACACTGGTTTAGTCCTGATTGTTGTATATTTTGGCCAAGAACCACCCACTTAGACAGGAAAGGGCATTAGAACAGTATATTCATTAAACAACTATGCTTTATGTTTGGTGGCAAATAAATCGTGAATAATCGTGAGTGTAGGATATACTGTTGTACTCAAGAATAACTTTTTTACAAAGTGCCTCAAGCAATCCTTCTTCATATATTTCTTTTTTTTTTTTTTGCAGCTTTCTATGTAGTAAAATGATGGTGCAAGATGGTATGTGTGTGTGTGCTTGAAGCTGAGACTAGTTATTGGGTTACTTTTTTAAGCAACAAATATCAAACTGACTTGCTTGTGCCCTGGGAGCTTGTCTGGTCAGCTCAGAGGTTAGCTGGTAATGTCTGCCAGATCTATTCATTCTCCACAACAAGAGTGGACACCACCCATTCAGCACACACACAATACACATACATAATATAGTTTAGCCCTGAGACATCAGAGATACGTCAAGTCATCACTGGACAGATATCTCATCTCACAGATGAATGCACACCCTATCTTTCTCTCCTTTCTTTCTCTCTCTCCTGTGAATTCCCTTCCCAATTTTTCCTCCCCCTTTCTCCATTACCCTTTTTTTCTTTTTATCGTTCACTCTCACGGCCTTAGTCTTGCCCTGAACCGTGCTCTCTTTTTCACTTCATTTCAGTCAGTGGCCTTCTTCACTGTGGTACCTTCTTCTCTCCTGCTGGAATTTTCCACCATCCTCCAGTCTAATTCTCACACTCTCTGTACATGAAGAATCCAAAAAACATTCAGTTGCATTTCGACCTCAGAGTTACAGCATCAGTTTGACACCCTCCAGAACGTTTCCATGTTTTTCTCTGAGGGTCCAAAGAATGTGCAAAAACACATTCTCAACCACTGATTTGGAGAGAATATTAGCATGATGAGATCCTCACAAGCCTGGCCTAAACAAGCTAACACTTTATACAGAATTTACGGCCTTAGTAAATCAGCATTTTAACCTTTGACTCTACATCTTCAGTCTGGCATCGTAAATCCTGTAGTCTGGGCCTTAGACTGCATCATAATTACACAAAGACATTTTATGGTGACTACAAAATGTGAGTCCTTTCTGAGCTCTCACTACGACCCTGTTTGCCCCTATTCGTAATAACTGTTAGAATTATATCAACCCTTGCATTTGCACTTCGCTAGACAAAGATGAGTAATTGACCAGTCAGAGCAACACCCCTGTAACTGCTTGCTGGACTATTATTCATAGACAGAGATAGAGAATGACATACTGATTAAGCATGGTTTTAATTATACTCCCAGATTTCTACCTGTGGATCTTATGACTTATGATCTTCTGAAGTTACGGTATTAGATACACATGTGGATGCTGGAGCCAATTACAGAATCTCAGGCCAAAGACAGGAAAACACCCTGAATGGATGGAGTCCATTTCAGGGCTCATGCCAGTCGAATCATGTCTTTAATGATGAAAAATATTGCAGTTGTTTCTTTATAACTTTTTTCCGTAAGAGACAGAAATAGTGATTGCCACAGTCAACTGTACAAATATTTGCAGCCTTACTAAAAATATTCAATGTACCAAGCTTATGAGCTAATATTTCAATCATATACAGCCAAACACACAACACTGAACAGGCGAGGCTCCAAACAAAATACATAAACACTGCTGGTCTGATGTTAACAGAACACAGACATCTCACTCTGAGTCCACGCAGCAGAGTAAAGCAAGACCACTCCAGTGTCAAAGGCAATCAAGTGTGATCACATGAGAACAAAGGACAAAAACACTAATGTACACTTTGCAATTTATCCCATGACAGATAAGCATCCAGGAAACTGGAGGTGGAGGGAAATGGAAGTGGCCTTCTTAGGAACTAACAGGAGGAGTATTGTAATTACAAACTTTAGACAGCCACCCACTCTCTGTCCTGCCCTCCACAGTATCCAGCTAGAAAACTGTGGGCCGTACCAAGACACTGGGCACATGAAAGACAGGGTGGAGACTTTACCACTCCCCATGCCCCACCCATTCACATTAATGACATAATCTTTAATCAGCATAAACCCAAGTGCTGTTTGATCAATTGGACTGTACAAACTGTAGTCAGAACAAACACCAAGTCAGGGTCACTGTCTCAACCTCACATTCAAATGCTAATTTGCAATGTAATGCAGATGTCCTATTCAAGAAAAAGCTACTGAACTGATGGGTAGAGGTGTAAACACACAACCAGGGGTGGATGCCAATTAAAGTGAGCTCTGGAGTGGATCTGAGTTCAGGGGTTTATTTAGCAGGTCATTAAAAGCAAGACGAGGCACTGCTCAGCTAAGCCAACACTCGTAATGTACCTATTTTCTGACCTGACACTGTTTACATCTTAGGTCATGCCAGTCTGGTTTTACCATGAAGGCTTAAGAAACATCCAGGTCATGTGCATCCGTCACTGCTGATCCAAGACAGCAAATTTTAATCCTTTTATATAAAAAAATCCTATTATACCCGAAAAGCACGAATGGACTGCCGACATCAACGCACACACAAATAAGCGAATCCACCAATCCCTAGGAACCACACATACACCCACAGGCTTGTAAAAACCAGCGGGGTCCTGGCACATCCTATGTGTACACACTGGTTCTCATGTGCCGCCACAGTGGATGCCATGGCCCTGCCACCCGTTAACGGAGGCAGGAAGATTCATTCAGCTCCTAGTCAGCTCAGAGGGAGGCGTCTGATGGTGCTGTTGTCATGGGGATGGCAAGAACGGGAAAGATGAGTGAGAACAGCATGGCCTCATCCAAACCAGACGCTCTGTGGGCTGAGCCGGTCTGGGGTGTTGGTAACTTGCTCTTTTACACTGATCTGATGAAAGTTGAGCAATTTGTCTTCTATTGGTGGAGTGAAGCCTTAGAGGGCAATAACTGATCGCGGGCCTGTGTCAAAGGCGGTAAGTAACACTTAGACATGACATCGTCAGTTTGGACTCACTGCTTGGATTGCTCATATTAACCATGGGCTCATACCACATCGCTGTTGAAAGCAGAGACACACACACTGTTCTAAACTTGAATTACTGCTTATCCCTCTGTAGAGTCTAATAGAGTCTAGAAGTGGTAAGCACATGAACATGCAGGTTGCAGATACTGCCGGAACAGTTCCAAAATATTCCAAATAATGGAATAACAAACAAGTGAAGAGGAAATTACGTATAAACAGTCTAATCCGCTCTCCGGTAAGTGCCTAATGAAGAAGCAAGGGTCCTAAAGAAACAGTTGTCCTGGTTCAGTAACCACTGCATTCCATGCAAACCACACACTACAGGCTACAGTGGCTGGAATAGAAGCAAAAAAGTATTTCAGCAGTAGGGAAATAGTCTCACTTTGACTTACCCAGTAAAAACATCCCGTAAGGGTCACTTGAGTCCTCTGTTCTTTATCGTTTACAGAAAACAGATGTTAGATCTGGAGTTCAAAAAAGCAGAACCTCAGACTCTCATAAGAGTCTCGGCACCTCGTACAATCCTCACGTATCAACAGCGAGCGCTCCTCCAAACTCCCTAGCCTCAGACAGACTGGGGCGCACGACTGGCTCTCGCCCTGTGACTCAGAAAACACTTCCTCGCTGTAAAAAAGGAGCAGGAATTTCAAATGGCTACTAAACTGGGGGGATTTCCTTATAAGAGTCAAAGCCATCTTGAAAACATTAGAAGAATTGGTAGCCAAACATTCCTATTGGTTTGTAGACAACTGGGATGGCGCTCCTGTTTCACAATGCTGGAGGGACGTGTAGAGCGGGAAGTGGAGGGACCCTCAGGGGCCAATCTGGATGAGTGTGTGTGTGTGAGTTGGTGAGTGGGTGAGCATGTAAATTGGAGGGGGTCTGTCAGACAGCGGTCCCAATCTGACCAGTACCAGAGTGAGTCAAGCTGGAGAGGTTCCAGGACTCATGTGGGAAGAGGAGGAAAGCACGTGAAAAAAGAAAGAGGAGGGATCGGTTGCACATGCTTCCGACACTCCAAGCTCAGTGCGTTCTTGTCAGCTGAGTATGGATGTGGTTCGTCCGTGGGTGTAGCAGAAGAAGAGAGCGAGAGAAGGGTGTTTACTTAGAGAAGAGTTGGATAAAGTGAAAATGTGACAAAACGATAAGGGCAGAGGAAGTGGTGGAATCGAGGTTGTGTGTGTGTGAGGTGGCAGCCAGTGTTTGTACAGTGGCTTGGTGGTTAGCCACAAAACTCAAAATCAAAGAGGGTGGTGTGACGAGTATTTCTTGTCCAAGATTTTATGTCTAATGTAAACTGAACTGACACGTTGCTTCAACCAAAACTAATGAGACTTTTGAACCCCAATTGTTTACTTTCATTGAGCCAACAAGATGGGGATAAATCAAACTAAACCTCAGTGAGTCAACACAAGTATTTATGTGGGCTAAAAACTCTTTAAATAGCAAGTGCATCTGCTTAATAACATAATATACAAGAATAGTTAAACATGGTGCATAAGTCCTGGCAAGTTTGACTTCATTGATTCTGAACACAATTGATTGTCATGCACAAAGTTGTAATATGCAGAAGCAGAAATAAGATTCAGGAGCTGTAGCGGTGGGGAAGATTTCCAATAAGTAGATTTCAGATTGTAAGGCAAACATGAAATGGAGTGCACAAGTTGTTCACATTCTTTTATCATGCTTTTGCTTTCATGGTATGGAAATCAGCAGCGTAAATCAAAATGTTCCTGTTGTTTTTAAAGGGAAAAAGTCATAGTTTTGTCTATAGTAAGTGAGTAAATGACAAAATTTAACTAACCTTTAAATAGCCCTACCTGATCTCATGATGAAAACGTACCTGTGGGAATTTTTGCAAGACACGAAACACATACCACCATGTAGGTTTCATGACATATTCGATGTGAAATGTCCACTGAGTGACACTTAAAGAGTGTTCGATTTATTTCCCCGGAACAGATAGAAGTACATATGGTACACATTTTATGTGATGTTGATTTTGTACGTGTCACTGCAATTCTGATGTGAAATATCCATTGAGTGGCACTATTACTCTAATGCTCTGTGACGTTTTAAAATAACGTACCATCTGCACTACACCTAAACCCAACAGTATTAATAAAAGCGAATGTGACATAAAAAAAAGCAATCAAGCATGCCATTTTGGCTTGGTTTTTGATCTCTCATCTTTTAGCTCTTTCATTGCCATATTTTTCACAGGATTCGTACCCAAGGATTCCACATCTTAAGTTCAATTCAGCTACCGAGCAAGCTTGTTACGTCCGGAAAGTGAAACATATGGAGCTCTGTATGAAAATTATTACAAATGCTCTGTTTTACAGCCTCTAGTGTTCATTTCTGTTGGAAATTGCAGTGATATGTACTTATTGGTACGTATTTCGTGCCTTGCGAAAAGTTCCCATGCACACGTAAGTTTTCGTCATGAGATCAGGTAGAAATAACCAGGGATAATTTGAGCTTGTAGAAGGGAGACTGAATAGCCACCAGCTGAACTCACATGAACAGAGTGTTAAAGAAATGAAATAAAACACAGCAGCTGTCAGTATTGATAAAGGCATTGCAGGAACATATGCGCTAATACCAGTTGTGTCAGCCTCACCCTAGGGTGCAGTTGGCTTCAGCCTAAAAAAAAAATAAATCATTTCTAAAGGTCTGTTTTCACATGGATTGCTCACTGATAGGGGCTCGAACCTCAGACAAACAGGCTAATGGATGGCTGTCTGGATATCAAGCTCTGCAGAGGACACGTTTTATGGGAACGGTAAATAACAGGGCCAGAATGAGCGGTGACATGGCAGAAAGTCTAGCCTCTCTCAAACAATGATAGCTTTCAAGAAGAGCATAGGTTTTGTTTGCATGGATTGTGTGTGTAAGTTCACTCTATTCATCCGAAACATTCTCAAAAATGAAATGTAGACAGTCCAAGCTGTTTTATATTCGCCATAGCACTGGAGCTTAGAGGGTTTTCAGTACAACAGCACAATAATATTCTACTCTTTTTTTTTTTTTTACAACAGTTCAACAAATAAGTTAATATTGAATAACTTGCATTTTAGAAAAAGAAGGCCTGTTCATATGTATTTTAGTTTCTATGCCAGTGCAAAAAATATTTGTTTACTTATTTATTTAAATTTATCATATTGCTTATTTACTTCCATATACTTAATTTTACAGAAAAAAAAATATTTTATAAATATGTTTGGTTGTGTGTTTAAAAGAGCTTGAGACAGATAGGAAAAAAACTGAGAGTGTGAACAACTAAATAAAAACGGTTTGGGGGGTGTTGCAGGATGCTGAGTCATGCTTTGTTACCATGGTGACTAAGGCCTTCCAAATTTGGAAATTCATCAACAGAATAGAAGAGGAAGTTAATCCTGGTCGTTTTTTTCTCTCTCACTTTCACTCACACATGCACTCAATCACTCAGGGACAGTTCCCTAAATCATGAGCATGGAAGGTTTCAATGACTCTAAGTGTGAAAGAGATTTGAAAACTTAATTTTAAAAAGTACCTTTATGCATTTATTATAGATAAATCTTTTGATAATTGACTATGCAGAAAGCTACTTATTGCTAGATTTGATTGATAAGTGAATCTGACATTGAAAATGACTTGATGTGTGGCCAAGTATGGTGTCCCATACTCTGAATTTGTGCTCTGCAAGCATGCAGTGCCATCAGTAAGCACCTCTTTCCACACTTTTCAGTTGCTTTATTTATTTAGTTATTCCATGAACATGCATGCTTTTCAAAAACCTGCCACAAGTTTTATTTATGCTTTTACACGATCACACAAGCCACGTTATCCATCAAAAACCCAGATGTGTTTTACTGCTTACTCTGAATCCCTTAAACCTCATAAGAAAATTGTCTACATGATGTTTCATAAGAAATTAAGTACAAGCAAATAAAACTATTGTCAGTAAGTTGACATTAACTCTGTAACCACTTTGCTAAATCCAGACAGTAATTTGTTAGAATGATTCAGCCTCTTTACTTGTGAGTTTGTGAGCTTTTCTTTGTTTCATCACACTACTTTTACTTTTACTTTGTACTTTTTGTACCACAGCATGGGTGTAATGACTCCTCTAACTCTATTGTTTTGAGAAATAACAAGACGTGCATGCTTTAATATAAAGATAAATAGACGATGATAAATAGACTTCATTTTTGGATTAACTATTCTTTTAAATTCAATCTTAAATGCTGAGACGCAGCAGCCATTGGCCAGAATATGTACAGAATCAGCCAACTAAACCCAAGTCAGTTCACTCTCAGCCTCCCGAAAGCTTTACTACATACATCACCTTACAGGAGCCGTGATTCTCGCCAGATTCCTGCCATTTGGCGCAGAGAGGAGTGGACTCCCGCTACACACTGTTTTCTCTCCAAACACCTCATGTTGTTCTTTCATCCCACTCTCACTTTATTAAATTCCACTCTTCACCACCGGCTAGCATCCTGTCTATACTGAAAGCGAGAAACCCAGCGCAACAAAACTAGAACAATCCCATTATGAATGGAGCTGTCTACACCAGTAGCACAAACTCTCTGAAGACATATTCTGATAGAACTAGTTTTGCCTGGGGAGGTTAGGTCCAGTATATTTGTATAACACACATACATAGCGACTGTCTGATGCTAGTAACTGTAATTCAAACAAGTTTAACTTGAAATTTACAGCATCAAATAATTTCTTTCCTCATTGAAAATGCTGTGTGAAGTGACAAAATCACAGCCAGTCAGATGATATCTGATGTTTAATGTGCTGCTCTGCACAGCAGATGGACCAGCAAGATAGAAACCAAGCTATTGCCAAAATTATGCTTGTCATGTCACGACTGGGTAGGACAAAAACGTGCTGAGGACTTGATGTTTGTCTTTTTTCTCACATTCACACCATTGTACTAAAGCATATGAAGTACACCGGCTCAGAAAATATTCTAATATGGTGATATAAAAATAGTTTTTCTTTGTGCCTCTCAGCTCTCAACATTATTCACCTAGACCCGATTTCAGAATTCAAAGTCTTTTTCAGTGACACGAAATTTAGATTGTGTTCCGCCTCATCCGCCACGTTCTCAAACTCTCACACACATATAAAGAGCCGCCCACAGCTGCGTCAGCCCATCTCCCTACAATCCAATCTGCTCCCCTTTCCCATGATGCTTCCCATTGGCACAACGGAGAGAAAATCCGATTTCTTCCCCCACAGGGCTTGTGCAGTGGTGCTGATATGGAAAATAATTTCAGAGAGCTGCTCAGACCCAGAAAGCTTATTTCAGGCTCTTTGACTAATGAGACACACTCTTTCTCACTACTGGACTCAGATAACAACATATTAGACACTGATACGCATTAAAAATTGTAAAAGTACAGGTACTTCAGTATGAATTTATTAAATAAATTAAAAATATAACATTACAGTCCTTCTGCAGTATACTGAGACACAGTCAGTTTGTCATAAGAAAAAGTAAATAGGTGACAAAATATTTGGCATGTCTCAAAATCTTGAATATGTGCATTTGGTCTTGCATTGTATATAGAATTTAATAGACCTGCCATTGTCTATATGTTGTTAATATGAAACAAAATAATAATAAAAGAGAAAAAAACTAATACTGCTTGTATCTGCTTCCTTTTTTTTTGGCATTTTTTTTGTCTTTATTAAGACAGGACAGATCAGAGGTGACAGGAAGCAAAGTGGGACAGAGAGACGGGGGCGGGATCAGGAAAGGTCCTCGAGTTGGGACTCAAACACGGGACTCCCAGAGCGCAGTGACGCTGTATGTCGGCACATTGCCCACAAGGCTATCGGTGCCGACCTGTTTCCTTTTTTTAAGAGATTTATTTTAGGACATGTACTTTATTATGATAGGACAGTATGTACATAGAAAGCGAAGTGGGAGGGGGGGAGGCGCAGGATTGGGAAAGGTTTGTGAGCCAGCACTCGAACTCGGGACGCCCGCAGCGCAACAGCACTATATGTGAGTGCGCTGCCAACAAGGCCTTTGGTACCTTGATACTTGCATAGTTGGACTCAAAAGATTGTTGAAATTTCGATACTTCTATAGCATGGCAGTCATTGTTTTGTTTTGTTTCTTTTTACTTCAGATGTTCCACACATGAGCTGAGTCTCATTGCATGCTTTGTGAAATTTTGTACAATTTAAGCTGAATGGTTATATTGTTTTAAAAACCACACATAATGTTTAAAGGTGGAGGTGTAATTTTGACAGCTAGTGGTAGAAGTGGGTACTGCAGTTCAAATTGAAAATATAATAAATTAAAAACAATTGAGTGTTGTTTCTCCCATCCCCTCCTCCCTAGCCTCAACACTCATGCAGGTTGCCAGATAGAGGACACCCAACTGGAAAGACTGCAATTGACAATGGATGGCGATGAGCCTTACATACTTTAAATCAATTGATTTATCTGCGTTTTAATATGCCTCTGGACAAAGAGTTGTTTAGAAGGATGCCAAGGCTTTTCGGGTTGGGTAGAATCTCTGATCTCTGACTCAGTTTGTTTGCTGGCTCCCATGACTGTGATACACTGTGTTTTCAACCAGCTGGCAACCCGGGGTTCAGAAAAACTATAGAATGAATTGTCTGTATGCAGAAAAACGAAGACCAAAACTAAAACAGACATTCCGACACGGAACACACATTTCAAGTATGTGATCTTAGCATGTTTCCTAAATATCTGCAAACGTATCCCTGTTGAAAGAAACAGCATATTCTGCTTAGGTAGGTTTTAAAGCATGAATACTGGTTTTAGCTGGTTTACTGTGGTCTGGGGTGTTTTGGTTGATTGGGTTGCCCAAAACAGATGTTAATACCAGATGGAAATAGAGTCTTAGATACTGTACTTAATGGAAATTCAATGGAATACCCCTGCTTTAAACCAAACCAAATGACAAGGCAGTTATCAGAGATATTATATTTCATGAAATCACTCAAAACATGGTGAAAACTACCCCAAATCAGGGTTTTAATGATGTTATGTGTAAGTAAATGAAATAGCAACTACCATAACTACCATGTTAAAGACCTTCGTGCTCACTCTAAACAGTCACAGCTCTGGTGGATAGATGAACAGTGTAAACTGCCGTCAGGTGGGTTTCTCACAGACTTGAAGCTGGAAGCATGGCTGTAGAGCAGTGTAGGTGGTGTGGGATCTCAGTTGGGGCTCCTAGAACACAGAGATCTATGTGTCTCTGATCCATTGTTAAGAGCTGCCATCTGTTTGAACTGAGCTGGGCTTGAGTCATCGTGTTCAATACTGACTGAGCTCCCAAATCCAGCCACTTATTCCACCCAAACGTGACTTCACATGACTAGTACGGGAAAAAGTACGGGGAATTTTAACGGATCTGGTTTGTTTCGGGCCGCTGTTGCTCAATCCGTTGGTTTCTCATTGCATGCGGGGGTGAGAATGAATGTCATGTTTTGAGGGCCAGAGTCTCTAGAGTCGAGATACAGCAACTGTGTGGGAGCCCCACGGAAATACCATTACTGTTTTTACTCCTGAACTTGAGTTTAATTGAAAAATAGACTATATTAGTGTAATGTCCAGATTGCATACTTATTTTTCTTCCAATAAACTGACCACACGATTCGAATGTGTGCAAGAAAAGTGCAATGTAGTAGAGCTGTGTGTGTAACTCAAGCCTTTGACTACATACACTGACGCCACTCTGGAGGCTGTTAAAGTGTGCGAGTGTGTTTTAAGAGGGCTTCAAACCCATGGCCCACACATTTGCCCTCGCCACATCAAAGGACCCCCTGCAGTCAAAAACTGGGTGGTCTTTTTTCAGCTGTGCGACCAATAAGCTCAAGAAAACAGGTAACCATGGACAACCAGACGGTTTGCACTGCTGCGCGTATGTAACTCAGATGGATTAAGCTAGACCGAGTGGGTGAATCTCACAAATCTTGTCTGGGTCTTATATATCTTTCTTCAAAACAAAGAAAGAAATGACATTATGCTACAATCAAATGAAGATCATTAAGACGTTTAAGATGGTGTTTACATCATGAGATTATTTTTATGTCAATTAAGCACATTTTCTCATCAAATACTCATTAGTGCATTGCAAAAAAAATCTAATTATTGTTACCGCAACTCTGATGTCTTAACTACTCAATAAACCTTATTCATTAAAACTGTAGAAGTTTTGAATAAAACTTCCAACTATTCTCAATAAGCAGCATGGTTTTGTTCATTACTTGGTGTCTACTTCTGCGGTGTCATACAAAATCACGCTGGACCAAAATCACCAGAAAAAAAGACTTGAATATCCAAAATGTTCAGTGGTGCAATTCTCCTAGACAGGTTTGAGAAGCACTGAAGTAACCCAACTGTAAAATTTTGTCAAGCGTCACTAAATTTTGTCAACATGAATCATGATATCTCTGACGCAAGTCTAAAAGGGATAGTTCACACTGTCATCATTTACTCACCTGATTATGGAAACCCATTTCCGCCACTGAATACAAAATAAAAAAAAAAAAAGGTTTTTTTTTTTGTTTGTTTTTTTCTCGCAATTCTGACTTTTTCTTGCAAATGCCAGTTTATATCTCACAATTCGGACTTTTTCTTGCAATTCTGACTGTTGAGTCTTGCAATTGAGGTATAAAGTCCCATTTTGAAGGGAAAAATTACGGTTATCAGAATTGTGAGTTCTTATCACACAGTTCTAAGAAAAAAAGTCAGAATTGTGAGTTTATGTCGCAATTCAGAGAAATTAAGTCAGAACTGTGAGTTTATATCATGCAGTTCTGAGAAAAAAAAAGTCAGAAGTGTATTTATATCATGCAATTCTGAAAAATGAAGTCAGAATTAAGACATGAACTCACAATTCTGAGAAATAAAGTATATAAACTGTATAAACAATTCTGACAGTTCTGACTTTATAACATGCAATTCTGAGTTATTAAGTGAGAACTGTGCAATATAATCGCGCAACTTTGAGAACAGTCTTTTTTCCCTTAAAACTGGACTTTATAACTAACAATTGTGAGTTTACATCTCACAGTTCTCAGAAAAAAAGTCAGAATTGCGAGATATAAAAAGTCAACATATTGCGAGATAGTCAGAATTACAAGTTTTTATCTTGCAATTCTGACTTTATTTCTCGCAATTGTGAGTTTATATCTTCCAATTCTGAGAGGTAAACTCAAAATCGTGAGAAAAAAAGTCAGAATTGTGAGACAAAATGTCTCAATTACCTTTTTTTATTTTTTGTTCAGTGGTGAAAATGAGCTTCCATACCTGGCAGTCACTGATTTCCATAGTGTGGAAAAAATAAAACGGAAGACAATGCTACCAGAAACTGTTTGCTTACCAGTATTTCTGCTGAACACTAACATTTGTGTTCAGCAGAAGAAAGAAATACACAGATTTGGAACAACTTGAAGGTGAGTAAGTGATGACAATGTTCACTTTTTGGGTGAGCAATTCCTTTTAAGACTGCACAAACATTTACATCTCAAAACAAGACAAAAATACTAATGAAAAATGATTTCTGCAGTGTAAAAATCTATAGGCTTCATTTTTGTTTTTTTGCAAAATACAATTGTATTTTTCTTTTGATTTTGGGGCAACCTATGATCAGGACATGTTCTTGATTTTCTCTGCTTTCCTGAGATTATCCTGAGTATACAAACTGCCACATAAACACAGCTCCAGTCACTTTAGTTTTTATTATATGTAAGGATCTCCAGAGAGGCTGTTGTATGGATAATCTATGATACATGAAGCAGCGCTATATAAATCTACTCTACACTACTCCAGTGAGCTCTTCCATCTTTAGGGTTGATTTACTCTTCAATGTCTTTATGTTTCCTCTTTTCACTTCTTCCATGTGTCTTTTTCTTCCACAACTCCATCGCTCAGTTTTCCTTTCCTCTACGTCGTTCCTTTGTTACTCTCTTCATCTCCAATTCCTGTCCTCCCCTCTCACCTCCCTTCTCCTCCTCCTTCTTATCACCCTTCAACTTTTAAAGTCCTTTTCTTTTACAAATGCCTCTCTCTCGTTGTCTTTGGCCCCGCTGACTCGTTCATCAGTTTGAGAGAGGCTTGGTACGCTGCGTTGTCGTATCCACATAAATCAGAGTCCCAGTACGACAAAGAACTGTAACGTCCTGCTTTAGTTTGCCCTCCTACACTTCACTTATAGTCAAGGTTTCATGCAAGGTCTATAATACCTGGAGAGCTATCCGTTAGCATTCCCATTCATCTCAGTGGCTGTTGCTCAACTGATGCAGGACCCATATATCTGTGTCACCATCATGTTGCCAATTTTTGCAAATTGGTGCGTCACTGGTGACATTAAAATAATGAACATTTTTGTTTTTTGCATATTTGTGTAGTTACGGCATCTACAGGCAATTGCAAATTGCCAAATTGAGATTGCTAACCTGGCCAACACTGAGCCCTTAGTTTCTTGCACTAGAAACAATCATAATTTGGTTTTATAAGACCAATTTCGAACTCTCTCTGATTCCTTCTTGAACATGTATGACTTAGCACACCCCACATTATCTAGTCTCTTCTACCATTGTCTTGTGACTACCCTGTTGACAAAACAGCATATGCGGGTTAGGTATGTTTTGAAGCAACTGGTTTAAGATGATCCTTAGTTGGTCATGAGCTGGTTTAAGCTGGTCCTGAGCAACTAGTTCCTTAAACCAGCTCATGACCAACTAAAGACCAGCTTAAACCAACTCAAACCAGCTACCATGCTTCAAAACATACCTAACCAGCATATGCTGTTTTTTTTTTTTTTTTCAACAGGGTAACTAAAGGTCAACCAGCTCACTAAACATGAGCTACATATGCCAGAACCTGCATTAAACTTGAGTTATGCTGCCTATGGACAGATGCTGGTCATTCGTGGAATGCATTCCAGAGTCTGTTAAACATCTGCCCGAATGGGGCCTTCTGTGGAGGATGAGCAAATTTAGGAGTGTTTCCTGCAATTTGTATAAGAAATAGAAGGTCACAGCAGCTGGAAGACGAGCAGATGAAGAGAAACATAAAGCAGTGCTGCTTGTAAAAACTGCTATGGTGGTTTTGGGTGATCCTGTGTCAATTTTAAAAGGACAAAGAATCTGGTACAAAACAGGCCCATTGTTGAAATGTTTTGCTCTGGATGGTTACACAAGTTTTTGAATTCAATTGAACTTATAATCACTTTGCATTACTTGTTTGCAATACTTCCTTGTCTTGAGTACAAATTGCCAGATTTCTACTGTGATGTCAGCGTACAGTCCTGGCGTGGCCTCATGCTGTGTGTCTTGTGTGATCTTTTCAGCAATTTTTATTGTATGTTTGTACAGAGCTTCTTTCTGAGAATGAACAGGTTTCTAGCCTATGTCCTCTGAGACAGTGAGAAAGCAAAACACAGATGCTGTACATCTGGACTCTGTGCTTGCAGACAGAGGTTGCTACTGCAATCAAAGCATCAAGATCTAAAAGACAACACAAAGACACACATACACAAATACATTTTTTCCCAAGAAGCAGTGATGTAGCGTCACAGTGTGTTGGACAGCCTCATAACCAATTTGAGTCAACAATTAAATGCACTATTCTTGAAAGTTTGTTCTCTCATAACTCATTAATTTCAGCAGATCGGTTCATCCATTTTTCCATTTTCCAAGCAACTTTTTTGCAGTCGCATGAAGCCCAATGTCACAGTCCATAGGCAAAAAATTTATTCATTTAGATAATAAATTACAAACCCTATTGTAATTGTTAAATTGGTCATGGATTATCAATATTTCACATTTTTAGAAAAACCTACTTTTGCGAACTAGACGTAGGTTTTTTTGCCCGATCAGAGCCAAACCAGTGCAGAAAGGTTCTCTGGAAAGTGAATATCGATAATTATCAAAAAAAGTTGAACTTTCAAACCACCATTGGAAAAGGGCGCCAAAATGTTCGAAAGCGGCAGGGCCACTTTTAGTAAAATGCCTATACCTCCGGAACGAAATGAGATATCTCCGCCAAACGCAAAGCACTTATGTAAAAGCTCAGTCTAAGGTCACAGGAAAAAAATTGCTGAGCTTGGCCACTTAGTGGCGCTATAAGAGGAAAAAAATGGCTATAACTGTGTAACCATTTCCTATCAACGTGAAAAAGGGTGTGCACATTTATGTAACTCAAAAAACATGGCTGCCATTGGCCGACGAAGTTTGAGCACCTGTTAGATAAGGTTAACGGAGGCTGATCAGAATGAAACTTGGTGGGTCTGTTCGACTCATGGCCCCAAAGGTCTGAGAGAATTTGAAAGAAATCGACTGGGGGCGATATCGCGTTTTTCAAGGGCACAAACAATTGTACGTTGCACTTTTCACAAATATATACAATATTGGTATCATACAATAGATCTCCTCATTCTGGACAAATTTGCCTCTTAGAACCACTGCTTTCAATCAAATAGTTGTAGGTTTTTCACTCATTCTGGACTCTCTAGGCCAATAATTATCCAAAAAAGTTTGCATTTACCCTTTGAGAAGTTATAAAGAGGCCTGTCTGAATTTACCCAAAATTCTATAAATCCTAAAGAAAAACTCAAGACTTCACAAAACCTGCTGAGCACATGGGACATGTGATTCTAAACAAGCATGCAAAGTTTTAAGGGGATCAGACCACAGCTGGCACTATAACAGTTAAAAAGGTTTCTATGGTAAATTGCCTCAACTTGCAGAAAACGTTCATCATACATCAAACATCCCATCATACGATCGATCTCCTGATTCTAAACAACTTTGCCTCTAGGACTACTGCTGTCAATCAAATTGCTGTTTGAATGTTTGACATTATTTAAAAAACCTACTGTTGAAAACTACTCCTAGGTTTTTCGCTCAGTCTGAAAAAAAAAAAAAACTGCAGTACAATTCTCTACACTCTCTAGGCCAATAATTATCAAAACAATTTGAATTTGACCCTGCACAATGCACAATCACAGTCAGTGTTGGGGGTAACACATTACAAGTAACATGAGATACATAATTAGCAAAGTAGCAATATAACACATTACTTTTACTTTTTTTTTTTTCAAATAAATAATGCAAGTTACTTTTTGTTGAGAGAATTTGAGAGAAGTCATGAGAAGTCAACAAGTCATGTTGAGAGAGTAAGGTGCAGAGGCACTTCCTTCAGCCTGAGGCTTATTAATTTCACTTTTGGTGTGAAAGGGTCTTTCCAGTCGCCAAAAATATAACCTTTGGGGGTTTTGTTATTAAAAACAAATAAGCAGACACAGCCCAGATGACAGAAAATAATGGAAAAGTAACGTAATTCATTACAGTTTAAAAGCAACTTTCCCCAACACTGCTCACAGTTAGGGTGATTTCACCATTTACCACAATATCTAACCTGTATAGTGTGATGATTTTGAATGTCATAATATCCCTTCTGAAAAGAAGTGCCCTTAATTGTATTCTGTGTGCACTTGTGGTGTTCTTCAAGTCTTAAAAGTATATTAAAAACTGTAGTTGCAGATAAAATAATGAAATAAATAGCCACTTAAATGTACTTAAAGATGCTACACTTTCATGACTGTTTCTTAACACACTTGAGTATATAATAATGTACAATAATGTCAAATTAAATGTTTTAATTTAGAGTACATCAGTATTATCTGTCCCTCTATGCTTTTGTCTGATTAAAAAGGCTTCAAATGAAAGTGTCTGTTTGCAAATGAATGACTGAGGTGCAAGCTCTCTTCAGATTTCCTGAAACCTTTAATTCTTTAACTCTCTTACTCAGCGCCTAAAAACTCAACTTTTCCAGATGATTTCTCACAGAGCTGGCACCATTTATCTTAAATGAAGCTCAGTTTCCCTCCACAGGCTTTACAGTAAATGCGGAGCTTTGAAGGTGTGGCTTAGCATGTATTAGCTGAGCCTCTTTTACATGAAGGCTTTATTCCCATAAAACATGTCAGCTGGCCTGGCTGAGTTTTGACAGAGGGGTTGGAAGGAAAGCAAGAGTGCTGGTGTGGATCATGGGAATATCAGATGGAGAACAGAATGACTGGTGAGGGGGATGTAGCATTTCTACAAGCTTTCTCACGCAGCAAAGCAGAACAACATGTTTCAGCAACCTTTCATGTCAAGTCAGAAGTGTCTGTGGAACAGCAGGATGAGTGTTCAGGGTAATATAAGGCTACTGAGCAGAACTAGACCTAAGATGTCCTGGCATGAAAAAAGCAGCAAATGTGACAAGAGAACTCAAAAGGTAGATAGACACATCTACTAAAATACACAGGCTGAAACTTAACCTGGAGCCACTGGTTATGTATAATTTATATAACTGATAATTCTGGCTCTGGGTGTTGAATGTTCAAAACAGTGTTACTGACCTTCTAAAATACACTTGTGCACATTACGCCACTGGACTGAACCTATAAAACATGGAAACCCAATGTGTGTGTGAGAAAGAGAGAAAATAATGTATACAGAGTGTTATGGACCTTTTGAAATTTAGAAAGCTTTAGTTTAATAGCGTTTTAATGAAATTTGTAATAGTTTGGTAGTTTTCTACCTAAAATTTTACAAAAGGCAAAAAGCAGTAAACGACTATAAAGGGAACATATACTTTTAGGACATTCCCAATTCAGTCTATTTCTGTCGTTCATTTTCGCTTAATACTGCAGTTCTTTTTTCTGCAGTCTGTGACAATGGGAGAGAAACATCGGAGGCAGGCATTTGGTCTGTCTCCCCCATTTTTCATTTTTAATCGGTGAGTGTGACAGATATCTGACAGAAGAGGGCGAGATTTCAGCAAAAGCAGTTGGAAGATTTGGTATCACACACCAGAATCAAGTTATTCTGAGTTTCCAAGTGAGACGCCGCCTTTAAAAGCTAGTGTATATCATTTACAGATGACACAGGATTTTGATAAAGCCCTTAACTGCTCTCATAAAATCGACACAATACTGTGAATGATAACAGTGTTATATTATGAGTCAAAAAAGAGAAGAGATCAAATGTGACAAATAAAAAGATTATTCTTTTAAGCCCATCAGTCAGCAGGGATTCAGACTAAGAGAATCACTAGACAGCCACTGGCTCCTAAAATTAAACTTTTAGAATGCAACTAATTGTTTTAGGGCCATCAGTTAATTTAGTGTGAGTTAATACTATAACTACTACCATTACTATTAACAGTGTGTATGCAGGCCAGCAATTTAATACAACAATAAAAAATACACAATAAAAAACACAGATACAATACAAAAACATGTTCAGGCTGTATGGTTTGCTGTGGACTCTATAAATGATAAACTGAAGGTCACCTTTACCATTGTTTTTGCACAATTTTGTATGTGAAATCTAGTCATTTCAATAGGAATCTGTGCAATCAGATTTTTTATGCTCCCCAAAAGTTTGTATTCAAATTGGTGACATGAATTCCTCTCTACATCGCTACACCTCTACATCTCTACACTAATTGACAATTTTGCTGAAATCTCACTATATATATATATATATATATATATATATATATATCGACGAGAAGTTAGTCGACAAGAAGAGGCTTGGTCGACCAAAATTTTATTAGTCATTTAGTCGCAGAAAAAAAATCCACAGGAAGTGGCAGTCACACAGTCCATGACGGCCACATCATTAACGGCTAGTCTATGTGGTAGCATAGTACATCAGGTAGGACATCCAAATCTAATGTTAACGTAAAAAAAATGAGCAGTTCAAGTGTGGAAGCTGAACAGTAGCGTGCTTACTGCATGACAGATGGAGGCGCCGGTGCGGTCACTTGCTCTTAAAATACTCCGTCATTTTTGCTAATACAGATCAAAGTAATACATCTTTAGAATCTGTAAAGACCCTAAGTTTTGTGTGCACTCACAATAACAACAAAACGTTGCACTTTTGTAAAATAATTAAAGCAGACAGATTGCGCTTTCTGCTGTCTCGGTCTCTGTGATTTTGAGCGCAAAACATCGAAACTCTGACCTACTTGACCTACAGACATGAAAAATATATCTATAGAGAAGTGTAATCCGTATGAAACTTACAGGTGCATCCACTACTTCGGAGATGAGTCAGTGTTGCCGAACTCATCTCTTAAGCCAGAAACAAAGAAAGCACTAGTTGCACTAGTTAACTAAATGTTAATGTAGTCTCCTTGCTGTTTTTCCCTGAAACATTCAGAATTATTATATCTGTCGGTGCCCTATGGCAAGCATTATGTATGCGTTTGAGCGCTCATTAGACTATGTAGGCAATTAAAAGCTCATTATTATGATTTATATGGTTTATTAATACACGTGCGACTAATAGTTGACTATTGCTTAAAATAAAGGACTACTAGTCAACCAGAAAAATTTTTAGTCGATAGGTTTAAACCTATAAATTCTGTTACAATTAAGATTTGAGTAATCTTTAAATGAGAGCTTTTATTGCAAATATTTATTTATGTGATTCATTTGATCAGTTAATTGTCATGTTTTGTAAATAACTTAATTACATTATTTTTAAGCAACTTATGTTTTGCATGATCATTTTTTTTTATTACAGTTTTTCTCCCCTACTTTGCACTTTAACTTTCAACGTTCCTATTATTACAGCCGATTTAACTTCAAAAATTGGGCCCGATTAAGCTAAATAATAACAAAAAAAAATAATAATAATAATATCGTATCCACTAGAATACCTTATATTACAACAAAGCTCAGTTATGAGTTTGTACAAACTGTCATTTCAATATTTATGCCTAAAATCTGACAAACCCTATAGGATACATAATAGTTCATATCAATGTTGCATGATCGAAGATGACTCACAGTTTAGTGAGTGAGTCAATTGTTACACACTGATTCAAAGTGAGGAAAAAAATGACTAATGTAAAAGAAAGAGCTCATAAGAGTCATTCTTTTGAGAGTTAGATATTGCACTATTTGTTGTTACAACATAACAAAAAAATGCTAAAATGCAGGGCAGGAAATAAAGATTTTAGTTAGCTAACTCTTCCTCACAAAATAAATTTCTTAAAACCTCAAATTCACCCCTTGAATTACCCTGTAGGATTTCCAATTTGCCAGCAAATTGTGATTGTATTTTTAGTTATTGTCACCAAGTTTTATTTTTTGTTTGTATTTTTTGGGTCACCGTTGCAGCCCTGACTGGGGACTGTGGATTGCAAGATCACAAAATACTGTATGACTATCACACACACACACACACGCCACATACTGTAAAGTCACACTGATTTACACGGCACATGACGCACACTCTCCCCAGATGGAGCGTGCTGGAACGGCCGCCCGGCCCGCCGGGAAACCGTGAGTTGGCGGGGTGTTCTGGCACGCTCATAAAATCACTCACAGTTATAGCAGTGTTTCAGAGCAGCACGTCTTCAAACACACACGCGCTGTCACATAAAAACAAGCGTTACATGTTCAGGTGAAAGACACAGATGTCACATACTGCAAACACATGCAACTCACCTTCATGCATTACATTTGCATTTATTCATTTGCCGGATATTTTTATCCAAAGCACCTTACAGTATATCCAACTGTATATTTTTTTCTTTCTTTCTTTTTTTAATCAGTATGTGTGATTCCCTGGGAATCAAACCCGTGACCTTGGCATTGCAGGCTAACAGGAACTATTTCGGGGGGTGGCATGATGACAACATATACCATGCAATGGTACAAATAAGTAAACTGTTAACCGAGATGTTGGTATACTGTTTATTTTGAGGTTAATCAAGTTCCCAGGGCTCAACAGTCAGGATGGCCCACAGTCCCTGGCCAGTTTGAGAGATTCACCCAGTTGCTGCATTGCTTACCACTGAATATCTTACATTCATTGATGTACATTGATTCGTTGATGTACATTGATTTGTATGGCTTAAAAATTTACATTTTTGGTTTACTGTGATGCTTTTGTACTATACACATTTAAAAATAGAGGATCTTACTTGCCATTGATGGTACCATGAACAACTTTTAACATTTACGGAATCTTTATAGTGGAATAACATTCTTTAAATTATTTAAATGTTCTTTACACATTGAAAAAAAATTTCTTTTAAGAACTGTTTATTGAAAGGTTCTTTAGAGAACCCAGAATGGTTTTTCAATGGCATCACTGTGAAAATACATAAGTCAAATAAATGCATTTACATCTGCATCTTCAACATAAACACAGAAGCACAGCTCCGGGTCCAATTCAACTTAGGTCAGATTTTTAATGAAACTGAATGCAGTATCCAGTTCATTACTTTAACAGTCCGCCTTTAGAGACATGTTTCAACTATAAGGCAGAATAGAAATGAAAGTAACTGCGGCCATGTGGTAAACTGATGATAAAGAATTGAAGGACTTCATATGAGTGTTCATTAGGAGGCCATCTGTTCAGCGGCAGTATAAGTGTCTCACTGAAGAACATTGCCTGAGATCTAGCTATGTGTGTGTGTGTCTGTGTGTATATATATGGACACACTTGCATGCCAGTAAGCTCTCACTTTCCAAACACATCCCACCTGTCAATGTGACTGTCAGTATCTGCTGAAACATATATGCATATACACATTTACACTTCTACAACAACGCCAAACCTGTCGGGGGACCACAGAATAAGACTTACAGACATGACTCTGTAAGACAAAAGGCTCCTACTAAGCAGTTCAGTGTAGATAAACACCAGCAGAATTTACTATTTAGTTAACAGTTTAGTTTGGGGACCAGTTATCACTTTTAAGTATGACTTTTGCCTCAGTAAACTCTTTATTTGCTGCTTATCAATAGCTGAGGTAGTTGTTAAGTTTAGGTATGGAGTAGGATTAAGGGATCTAAAATATGGTCATGCAGAATAAGACATTAACATGTGCTTTGTAAGTACTAATAAACAGCCAATATGCTAGTAATATGCATGCTAATAAGCAACTAGTTAATAGTGAGAGTTGGTTCTGTTCTGAAGTAATTTGTATGCTTTCGTAATAATGTAGATGTTAGAATCAAGCCAGCATTGCTTTGTTGATTCTGACCTACGTAGCGTTAAGCGTGATGCTCTTCACTGTAAAAACCAATTTGTTGAGTCAACTTAAAATAATTTGTTACCCTGCTGCCTTAAACTTTTAAGTTCAGTCAACTCAAAACGTTTAGTCAACTTGAAATGTTAAGTTGTACTAAGTGAAAACTTAGATATTTGAGTTGATTTAACTTACAATTTTATGGCTGCTGGGTAACTTACCCAGCTTTTAAGTTTAACAAACCAAATTTTTTGTCAACTCAAATATCTAAGTTGTCACTTAGTACAACTTAACATTTCAAGTTGACTAAACTTATTTGAGTTGACTAAACTTAAAATTTGAAGGCAGCAGGGTAACAAATTATTTTAAGTTGACTTATTGTGTTTTTGTTTTGTTTTATTTTATTTATTTATTTTATTATTATTATTGTTGTTGTTGTTGTTTTACAGTGTTGGGTAACTTCAGATTTGGTATGCATCACATTTTTACACATTTTTACTTGATGTTTAATCACTTGACCAAGGCTAATGGAATTTGTTTCCACAATAACCACACCATGTTGCCAAAGAGCAGTACTGTGACCTCACTGCAGCAACAGAGCTTCTGGAGTAACCTGGGGTTAAGTGTCTTGCTCAAGGACGCAGTGGTGGTAGCTCATGGCATGATTCTCACAGAAAATTAGTTTCAACATATTTTCGAAAAAGGCAGGTAATTCCAGAATGTATTGTGACAAGCTCAGTAAAAAATGCATTCTGCTAAGAGCAATATTGGCTAAATAAATTCAAAGTTCTGTCATGAAAAGCTAGCTGGTGCAGTGATATAGGTCTAACTAAGTGCTTCAGGAACCCTCCACCTTCCCCAACTCCACCTGTATAGACCTGCTACAGGGTGATTCATGTATGCTACAAATGGGAGTTAGACTTATATGATATATGTGCAGCAGCAGTATTTCTTACATGCTCAAGCAGCATGTTGTGGAAGTACTGGCAGTAGCAAGTCTCGGTAGGTGCTCTGCCACAGCAGCAACAGCAGGAGCAGCAAGTCAAAACTGTTTCACCAAGACCAAACACATTAACATTGTCATGTATATTACCGTGCCAAACCCTCTGAGAGTTATCATGATAGATTATTTAATACCAACAAGGTAGTTCATCTAATATTTGTGTTGTGCATGGAGCTGCTGCATAACTTAAGTGATTCAAATCAGGTCACATTTACATTACATGGTTCAAGTGACCCAATTCCCAATTTTTGTGGAACAGACTGGATATGACCCACAAACATCTAAGCAAGAAAAAAGCACATGTATTCAGATATGCTCAGATCAGATTCAAGCTTCTTTCAAATGTGAAAATAAATCAGATACATGTATTTGCATCTGCCATGCCATGGGATATTCCATTATCAATGCAAGTCGTACATCATTGAAAAAATGACATCATTGAAAAAGGTGGGCACTTTTCTGCAGTGTTGCCAAGTCTGCAGTTTTATCATGGAATTGGGATAATTTTGGGCTATGCAGCTTACTTTTTTGTCCACTGATTAAAGCAATCTCCTCCCTTCTTCTGGAATGTTTCTTCAACAGAGGGGTCCCCCTGTCGGCTAGTTTTGGGCTAGTTCTGATTAGCAATTGGCCTGTTTTTTTTTAGACCTAGCAACCCTGTTAACGTGTCAGTACATCTACGTTGGGTTGTTTTGTCAAGTGTAAAATGTAAATGCAGATATTGGTCATAGGTCACTTTTAAAAGATTATGAACACTGGTCAGCAAAAAAAAACAAAAAAAAACAAAAACAGATATGGTCAACAAAACATAAACCAAATCAAGTCCTGAAGTGTAAATATGGCTTTAGTCACTTATAAATTTCCATAGTTCCATCAGGATGCTGATTTACAACGTAGCTGTTATAAAGAACATGCAGTTCTTGGTCAAGATATAATCAAGATATGAGTGACTGAATATTGAAGAAATATGTACACGTTGTGCATCAACTCGATCTTTCAGAACAAGTGCACAATGCCAAGGTCAGTTGTAGTCTGACTGACATATTCACATGCGGGACAAAATTGGTCTTTTAGTTCAGTTTCCCAAAAAATCTGACTGGTATGATTTTAGTAACAGAAAGTTTAGAAAGACATGTTTTGTTTAAATTAAACTAAAATCATTGTTTTAAAGTGCATATGAAGACTTCTAATGAGATTGAACTAAGCTGTGTAATGACCTCTAAAAAGGGCCCAGGACAAGATCCCGTGCAGCTGCCTGTGATCTCTCTGTAAATCCAATGACTGCAGGTAATACAGTGATTTTACTACGCTTTACTGGTCAGGTCCTAATTCACATTAAAGTTACAGCCTTCCTATAAATGTAGAGACAAGCATTTTCTGCAAGGAACAAGTACACTGTGTAACTGCTGATAACTAAATTTGATGGAATATCATAAAGTTTCAAAGGGTGAGCTGAATCATTCGGAGAGATGCGTTAATGCTCCTTAATTTACAGCAGCGTGTCGCAACTGATAAAATGACCCAGACAAAATATGAAGACTTTGCAGTTATTTTGGGGGAGAAAAATTTAAATGGACATAAAAGTACTACACTTTTATTGACAGCTGAAAGAATAAAGTGCTTTCTGTAAACTTATAAAGAAATCTTAAAATCTTAAAAATAGTCATTTTGACTTATTTCTGTCAATAAATTTGGTAGCAGGGTTAAAAAGTTGATAATAAAAAACAGTTACTACAATTACTGCAAAAAAATAGATTATCTTCCCATCATGCTGTCAATTTTTGAGCATTATAATTTCGAGTTAAGGAATGTAAGATTGTTTTAACAGGCAAATTGTTTTTTGAAAACAAGGTTGTACACGGTGAAAAATGACCGTGAATTTAACAGTAAAAAACTGTAAAAATGCTACAGTAAAACCCCGTTAAACGGTAAAAGACTGTATATATATATATATATATATATATATATATATACACACATAAATTTTTACTGCATTATTTCAATTTCAGTCACCATGATGGTGTTTAGTGTTTGTGTGACTGACACTGTGCACCTTCTATATATGTTCATATTTAAAAGCTGTTTGTGATGGGCTTTGGTTCATCATGTGACTTTCTCATCACCACCTGCTTTTGGTGGTTATCAGTGTATTACAAAGGTACAAAACAGATTTTTTTACAGTGTATTTATGATGAGAACTAGTAAAGTCCTCTATTCTGAACTCTATACTCTGCTATGTTTTCTAAGTTATGTTTGTGAAATTTAATTTCTGAATAGAACTGTTTTCTAAATTGTTTGCGGCATCTGCCTTATCGTTATTTAACCGTTTATTATTGCTGTAATAATCTACCTCAGATAATAAAAACGAAACCTGATCGCTGGTTTTCCATGTCAGTCACTTAGACCTTTCTGTCTAAATGGGTGGTTCTTTGCCAGAATAAGCTGTAATATGGACCAGACCTTTTACCATTCAGTCAAAGGTCTGGCTCCGCAAGACTAAATGCAACAACAAGCTGAAAAGTGAGATGAAACAGCCTGTAAACGAACAAAACACTACACACACGCAAATAGATACACACACGCCCATCTTTACAAAGGAATGGCTAGAGGCTCTCAGCCACTTGAGCAGCTTCTGACACACCGCCAGAGAAAGACGAAGACACATCAGAGCATCAGGCAGCCTGTAATCATAGCCTGACCTCTCTGCAATTATCGCCATCTCGCAGGAAACAGCACGCTGTCCTGCGACTAATACATAACTCGCAACTCACAGCCAAGCAACACACAAACACAAGCAGACCAAAAGCAAGTGTCTGTCCCTCCCAAAGCCATGCTTATGTTTGGAGAGGAATACTGACTACTTACTGAATACCGCGCAGTAAACGCAGTATGCTGACTACTATTTAAAAACAGGGGGTGAAATAGTATGCAATATGCAATATGCAGTGGGAAATGTTTCAAACAGTAGAATACCACATTGCAAAATGAAAACTTAAAATAAATAAATATACACATACATAAATATATATGTGGGATCCTGGACCACAAAGCCAGTCATAAGTAGCATGGGTATATTTATAGCAGTAGCCAACAATACATTGTATGGGTCAAAATTAAAATCACGTTCCGTGAAGATACTTTGAAAATGCTCTACCATAAATATATCAAAATTTAATTTCTGATTAGTAATATGCATTGCTAAGAACTTCATTTAAACAACTTCAAAAGCGATTTTTGTTTGTTTGTTTGTTTGTTTTTTGCACCCTCAGATTCCAGATTTTTAAATAGTTTTATCTCTGTCAAATATGCTGTTGTAACAAACAATTTAAACATTATATATAATAATATATACTAATAATATTCCATATTAAATATATATTATTTTGTGACTGAAGTTCATCATTCATTATTCAATAACAACTACAGAAATGAAAGACGAGATCTCTATTTGACATGTTTTTGTAGAGTTGTTTTTGACTATCGAATCCTACAAAAAGTCACTGCATGTATTGTTTTCATTTTGAAAATTGGTGTAAAATCACAGTACTTGTGTTCAACCCTCACAGCAGTATTATATATATTTTATGCAGCTAGTGTTATGTTGTAATGCTTAGAGGGTTACTCCACCCCAAAATGAAAATAGTGTCATTAATCACTTACCCCTATGTCGTTCCAAACCCATAAAAGCTTTGTTCGTCTTCGGAACACAAATTAAGATATTTTTAATGCATTCTGACAACTTTCTGTCCCTCCCATAGACAGCAATGTAATCTAAAAAAACACACTCAACATCCAGAAATACAGCAAGGAGATCTGTAAAATAATCCATGTGACATCAGGGGTACAACCAGTAATTTTGAATGAAGCTACGAGAATACTTTTTGTACTCAAAGAAAACAAAAATTACAAATTTATTTAACAATTCGTCTCTACTGCAATCACCCTAGTGCCAATTTCGAGAGTATCCATTGAATGCAAACAGCGTATGCAATTAATTCTCTGTCAGCTGCACCATAACCAACTACGGATAAATAGTTTTCATTCAAATAAAAGTGTAAATATACACAGGATGTATCCACGTGGCGCAGCTGTCAAAAAACAGCGTTTTGCGTTCAGTGGATATTCTCGAAAATGGCGCTGGGGTGACGCGGAGGAGACAAATTGTTGAATAAAGTTAATTTTGTTTTCATTCTGTACAGAAAGTATTCTCGTAGCTTTGTAAAATTATGGTGGAACCCCTAATGTCACATGGATTATTTTACCGTTCTCCTGGCTACGTTTCTGGGTGTTGATCGCGTTAATTACATTGCTGACAAAAGTAACCCTTTAATTACCTCAATGCATTTGATTCAACCTTATAAATTTGTTAAACATTTTACTTTTGGGGATTAAAGACAAGATGGATGTATCCATAGTTATTTACGATGACTTTCAAGAACATTATATTCAAGAATTTGAATTTGTTGTGTCTTAAGAAAAATCATGATAAGAAAAAAGATATTTTCATGTTCTTTGGCAATACAAAATATTCGCACCTTTCTAATGAAATTGCAGTTTCAAAAGTTAGAAAATGACTATTTATTTTCTTCTGTTATTTTTATTTGGATACATTTTAATTTACAACTCATGATGAAAACGTACCTGTGGGAGCTTTTTGGAAAGACGCGGAATACGTACCGCAATGTACTTTTTAAGATATATTCGATGTGAAATGTGTGTAAAACAGTGTTCGTTTTTTCCCCCTGGAACAGATGAATGCATATATGGTACATTTTTAGTTTTGTACGTGTCACCGCAGTTCTGACTTGAAATGTGTGTTGAGTGGTGCTATAACTAATGCTCTGTGACGTTTTAAAATAATGTACAACTACACCTAAACCTACCCAATAGTATGAACAAAAGCGAATGTGACGTAAAAACGCAAACGCAAGCATGCTGTTTTAGCTTGTATCTCTCATCTTTTAGCTGTTTCATCACGAGTCATGTTTTTGACGGGATTCGCACCCAAGCATCCTAAGTCCAATTCCATGCCGGCTGAGCTACCAAGCAAGTTTGTTATGTCCAGAAAGCGAAACATATGGAGCTGTAATCATAAATACGTATGAAAACAATTACAAGTGCTCACTGTTTTATCGCCTCTAGTGTTCATTTCTGTTGGAAACTACAGTGATTTCATGACATATGAAAAAGTTCTCATAGGTACGTTTTCATCATGAGATCAGGTAGTTATTTTAAGCTCCAATTCTCACTATGAACTAACTATTAAGTATAACTTTTGCTTCAATAAACTCCAAATTTGCTACATATTAGTAGTTGGTAGTTTGCGTATGAGTAGGTGTTAGGGATGTAGAATATGTTCATGCAGAATATGTGCTTTATAAGCACTAATAAGCAGCCAATATGAGGTTAATAAACATGCTAATAAGCCACTAGTGAGAACTGGTCCATAAACAAAAGTGTTACATTTTATTTTATTCTGTTACTTTATTCTAAAGAATGTTTTGCGAGTCTGGCTCCTGGTAGTCTGAACAAATAACAAGTCGAGAAAGAGATGTAACAGGTCTCACATGATATTAACTTCTTTTGATTTGTGGGTTACAGTTCTCACACAGTGTGCCTGGTTGTACATTTTGGCAAAAGTCATCCGTCTGCTCCATACAGAACATTTGCATAGTGTGCACTGTATACACACTGTAGCATATTAATGTTAGTATGTTAGAATGCTATTCCAAACATAACTCAAGTGTAGAGTCGGCTGTTTGCTTGACACCCATTTTCCTCTTTTCACAACGTCCCTCTAACCGAGAGCCGGAAAATGGGAGACAATCGGCCGCTTTACAGAGCACGACAGAGAAAAATGGCATCAACGTGTGAAAAGATGAAAGAATAAAAGCTCCATTATTACTGTACAATAATGACGCCTGCGGAAGAAAGAGATGGCGGTGAAAGAATGCAGGCTAATAAAGACTAAGAAGTGAAACGCACTAGCACCATTACCCAGTGTGCCGCTGCGCTTGGGTGTCACTTCAAAGCATTCCCAGCTATTAATCAGATGCTATCCTACACCCCTCACCCCCCATTCCCAAATCCCAACTCAACCTTGCCTCAATCCTCGAGCATTAACCACCTCCACCCCCACAACTACACAACAGAGTAATCATTACTTGACTTAGTTCACACCTCGCTCAGAAACACACCCTCATCACACCATCAGCACCAATTAATTCACCTGTCACTTCAGCTGGAGAGAGACTGCTTTATTTTTTAGAGCTCAACAATAAGGATTTCTCTGGTGGCCTGGCTGAGTCAGTGCTCGTACTTGCCTGACAGTATATTCACTGGACCTACCATAAAAAAAAAAAAAAAAAATCAGCAACAAATTTTTTTATGTGCGTCAGATATTTATATTTATAGTTTGCAGCAGGGCCATAACTCGACTGACATTGAGAGGAGCAAGTCCCCTGCAGTAATCAGATACGGCCAAATTGTCGGCTCTTAATATTTGATATTCTTGATGTTGCTCGGCTGCACTTCATTGCCCTCTTTCTTTGTCTTTAGGATGACAAAAAGTATTACATGTTTTACATTTTTAGGCTGGTCTGCCTCAGTGATCTGAGTATCAATTACAGTGTAACGCTTCAAAAGTGACAAGTGTTTTACAAATGTCTCTTGATGTAAACTTTTTTTTTTTGTTTTTTTTTTTCAAATTACACTATTTTCAATTAAAAGTTTAAGCTATGATAAAGTGATCCATTTTGGCATATCGGACATACAAATAAGAGTGAATGTGTGAATTTTATCATATACATTCATTCAAATAGATTACTTCGGAATAAATTCTAGTTATTTTATTATTTTTCTTTATTTATTTTTACTTGCATAAATCACTTTTAAATTGAGTTCTTTATTTTGTTCCTTTAAATAAAAAGGACCATTATGGTTAAGGCCTTGGTTTCCAGTACAGAAGATTAAGTTACAAAAAAAGCCAACTTTGATAGCACCGATGCTTTCATGACACACGTCATTCTTGAAAATTCACCATAATTACTATTTTTGCCATATTTTTAGTCAGCTAGATGAAGCCATTTTAATGCTATCTTCAAATCAGAAGAATTCACGACAAACAATATTTAAAACATTATGTTATTGAAGTTATTAAAACAATATTAACAAACAACATTTAGCAACACTTGGGAATGACAGGGTGATTGCCATTATGCCTTTTTTTTTGATCTATGTATCTCTCTCTCTCTCTCTCTCTCTCTCTCTCTCTATATATATATATATACATATATATTTGTACATTATTATTATTATTACTACTACTATTATCTGCATTGATGTTTTGACAATTTTGTAAAACATATGTATATGTAACACATATACATATGACAATATGTAAAATAATCATGAATAGAGATTTTTATGTTTATGTTCATATATTATTAGGCAATCATTATTGAATATATATACACTACCAGTCAAAAGTTTTTGAACAGTAAGATAATGAATGAAAAAAAAAAAAAAAAAAAAAAAACTTATTAAGGAAGTCTCTTCTGCTCACCAAGCCTGCATTTATTTGAACCAAAGCACAGCAAAAACTGTAACATTTGGAAATATTTTTACTACTAAAATAACTGATTGCTATTTTAATATATTTTAAAATGCAGTTTATTCCTGTGATTTTATAGCTGAATTTTTAGCATCATTACTCCAGTCACATGATTCTTCAGAAATCATTCTAATATTCTGATTTGTTGCTCAAAAACATTTCTTATTGTTGTTATTATGTTGGAAACAGATGTTTTTTTTTTTTTTTTTTTTTTTTTTTTTTTTTTTTTTCAGGTTTCTTCGATGAATAGAAAGTCCAGAACAGTATTTATCTGAAATAGAATTTTGAAATGTCTTTATCATTGCGTTTGATCAATTTAAAACATCCTTGCTAAATAAAAAAAAAAAATAAATAATAATTTCTGGAATTTATCTCCCAAAAAATAAATAAATAAATAAATAAAAATATACTGACTCCAAGCTTTGAATGGTATAGTGCATAATGTTACAAAAGCTTTTTATTTTAGATAAATGCTGACCTTTGGATCTTTCTATTCATCAAAGAATCCTGAAAAAAATTACTCAGCTGTTTTAAATATTGATGATAATAATAATAAATGTTTCTTAAACAGCAAATCAGCATATTAGAATGATTTCTAAAGGATCACGTGACACTGGAGTAATGATGCTGAAAATTTAGCTTTGATCACAGGAATCAATTACATTTTAAAATATACTCAAAAAGAAAACATTTTAAATAGTACAAATATTTAATTTTTTTTTACAGTTTTACCTATACTTTGGATCAAATAAATGCAGGCTTAATGAGCAGAAGAGACATAACCTTTAAAAAACATTAAAAATCTTACTGTTCAAAAACTATATATATAGTATTTAATCTGCATTGTTTTGGCAATATTGTAAAGTATATAAAATAATCAAGGAGAGAGAGATGGAGTGAGGTGTTGACACCTGGCTCTCATTGCGTACATTGGGCTCTGTGCCTGGACCCGCAGCCGTTTACTCAAAACACCTGCCACAGTGAGTTTGGGGAGGGGGGGCAGGGGTGTTGTTGATCAGTCCAGGCAGGCCCGGCGCGGGCCACTCCTGCCACGAAACGCCCTTAGAGCCATAAATCCAGCCTGGATCTCCCCATGGCCTCCAGAGAGGAATCATCATCACTCCTGCCCCATAGCACGGGATTAACTCCTGCACCGCAGCTGTCTCTTTAATATTAGATAGATGTTATACAATTCTAATCCCTCGCACTAACCTCTTTAACCGTCTCTACTCTAAACGATGTGCTTTTAGCACACATCCTAGAAGCGAAGAGTCTCAAACAGCTACTGTTTCAAATTTCCAGCAGAAATCTTACTATTTAAGGGAGAAAATGTGAGTGAACTACACTGGAGGGGTTTAAAGGCAATTCATATTCAATAATATTAACAGGTTTACTGCACTGGCATTATCAGATGAGAACTGAGTTTTAACTTCGAACTGAATTGAATAAACATCAAACTGGCTTGAGCTGAATAATAACACTATTGTCTAATGTAGAGCCGCTTGTAACTAAATTAAACTTCCTTATAATTTCAATTTTACAACATTAACACTGTTATTTTTCTTTTTGTTAATGTGAAGCTGCTTTGAAATGATCTGTAGCCACAATATTGCCGTAGGTGGTTTCTTGATGGTCAATTACTAGCCCGTGTCAAAAGGGGCCTTAAGTTGTGTAGATATGGATCCTTCTGTGCAATTCTAGAGGATTTATTGTCAGGATTTATTGACATTTCATCATCCGCCAGGTAAAAAATCATAAACCCGAATGGTTAGAAAAGTAACAAAACACTTCTCCTCAATGGGCCGAATGATTTGAGGCATCATTCACATTTGGAGAACAAACACTGAGAGATGAGTAAAACACCAAAGGTGATGTGTTCAAATCATTACTGTGAACAAATAGTGCTGCTCACCTGTTCTCCAGTAACTGGTTCTGTCCAAAGGTTTTCAGAATAGAAATAAATAATATTACACAAGTGAATACAATCATGTGAATAAGGCTTTATTTCAGATTTTCTCACATTTCTTTCTTTAAAAACATAAAAATCACTGCTGTCATTTAACCTCCCATCTGACAGGGAAAAAAAATACTGATCAGAGCTAAAGAGAGAGAAAAAGACAGAGAGAGAAAGAGGAGGCAGTGTACCCTAGTGGTCAAAGTGTGCACTAGGGCAGACTGAGGACAAAGGCTATGCATATTATCATACTACTGTTACTATTTCTGTAATATACAGTATGTATACCATGTACAGTGTGCAAATTTTTGTTTATATATAGAGGTAAATCAAAAATTTGACATGAGCATTCTACTCACTATTGTATCTACCAGATTTTTGCCTTCTCTACTCTACTACAATCAGTATTGGTCTCAGGCCAATTAGTAGCTTATAAAATTAGATGTTAGTATGATTATAACCGTTCCACAAATGTAGAGTCCTTGTTTTAAAAAGGTTTGAGTCAGATTCATATCTTCAGGAGTGTCTGTGAGGAGCAAAATGACAATGCATTCTATACGCTCACTCCGAGCGCAACAAGTTGCTGTGCATTTGAGACACAGGCAGCTGCGTTCATCCTCCCTTGAGACTGATTAAATTGGAATTTCTGATGCTAATCTTTGTTTATGCACAAAAGGCCGACACATCCTTGAAAAGAATCCGGCATGTATATTTATTGGCACAACTCTTACTCAGTACAGTGTATCAGTCAAGTCTGTCACTCTGATGACTTACACAGCCAATTAGTGACAAATTGTCATTCGTGAGTGTGAACTGATAGTAAGGAACAAAAGTTTAACTTGACACAATCAAAGCAATATAAGAGTGTTTTGCTACTTATTAGCTACGTAATGACATTTTGTGTATGAAGCATTAGGGAGTGTAAAAATGATTAAAGACAACATAATCAGCAGTATATTTACTATATGAAAATGTAATTGGGATTTGATTGGATGTTAAGGATGTGAATTAGATGTATATTGTTTTGTTTTGTTTTTGTCCACGTGGCACTGGTTGTGTCAGCTGAAAGTCAGCAGAAGTAATTTCGCTTTAATGAAAGATGATCAAAACAAACTGACAAAGTGCGCACAGTAATGTAATAAAAATAATAGTGCAGAATCTCTTAGTTCATTTAAACATGTTAAGTTCAGTTACAAATACAAATAAAAACTAAATTCAGTGGGACAATGTAGGATGTGTCAAGACATTTTTGTTTGCTTGTACAAACTAAGGGATAGATTTTTCGCCATTATCAGGTAACCATGACTGTTTGACCATAAATACCATAATTGTACACAATAAAGAAATATACTTCTAAAGCATTTATTAATCTTAGTCAATGTTTATTTTCACATTTACTTTTTTTTAGCGATTTGCATTGATTCACAAATTTCAAAAATCGCCCATTTTCAAAAATACCCCATTTTCAGCTAGTGTTTGGAAAATTATTACATTAATTACTGATCTTTTGTTAAAATATTTCTGATTTATTAGGAAGTTAATAGTTAATAGTAAACACTGATTTCCTAAATCAGGACTACCCATATTATAGTGTGTTTTTGTATAAAAATACTGGTGCGTTTGGTGTCCAGTGTGAAAAAACATAATTTAATCGTAATTTTAAAATAAAAATAAAAAATCGGAACTGTTTTTAATTGAATCATGGACCCAAGAATCGATATGAGGTACCGAAAGATTCCCACCCCTAATTAATGCATTAACAATCAAAATATTGGTGCATTTGGTGTCCAGTGTGCACAAAAAAATGTGATGAAAAATTGAGAATCGTAATTTAAAAATCAAAAAATCGTAAACTGTTTTTTAATCGAATCACGAAAACAAGAATCGTTATGAGGTACCGAAAGATTGCCACCCCTAATTAACACATTAACAATCAAAATACTGGTGTGTCTGATGTCCAGTGAGCACAAAAAATAAAATTATGAAAAATTGTGAATCGTAGTTTAAAAATTTAAAAATCGTAAACTGTTTTTTAATCGAATCGTGAAACCAAGAATCAATATGAGGTACCGAAAGATTCCCACCCCTAATGAACACATTAACAATCAAAATACTGATGCGTTCTGTGTCCAGTGTACACAAAAATGTGATGATAAATTGTGATTTGTAATTTAAAAATTGTAAAAAAAAAAAAAATGTTTTTTAATCGAATTGTGAAACCAAGAATCTATATGAGGTACCCAAAGATTCCCACCCCTAATTAGCGCATTAATAATCAAAATACTGGTGTGTTTGGAGTCCAGTGTGCACAAAAAAAGTCGTAATTTAAAAATGTAAAAATCCCAAACTGTTTTTTAATCGAATTGTGAAACGAAGAATGAGGTACCGAAAGATTCCCACCCCTAATTAACGCATTACCAATCAAAATACTGATGCGTTTGGTGTCCAGTGTGCACAAAAAATGTGATGATAAATTGTGAATCGTAATGAAAATTTTTTTTACAAATCGTAAACTGCTTTTTAATCAAATCGTGTAACCAAGAACTGATACGAGGTACTGAAAGATTCCCACCCCTGATTAACACATTAACTATTGTTAACTAATGGGACATTGTTGTTAGGAATATGACAGCTCTCAGAGGTTCATCATGAGACAGACCCATTATTGAGGTCAGTACACACGCCTCAAAACACAGACCCACAATCCACCTCCATCCAATACACAACATGCTTTCCTCTGCTCTTTTCTCTGAAAGATTACAATAATAAAATTGAAATTAAAAACAAGTAATCTGGATTTTCTGCTTGAGCCGTTAATAATGTCTAACAGCTGTCACATGCAGCACAACCACAAGCGGCGGTTGGCCTGAGGCCGCCTGATGAGAGGGAGACAGACAGAGGGAGAGAGACGGCTTCCTTCACCTGCAGGTCCACTAAACATCTCTTTTGCTTGTCTTGTTTAATGGTTTATTCTTCGAAAGCTGCTGTAGGTTAAGGGAAGTGTGAGCTTCCTCTGCTGAAGTGTAAAATTTGCGGCAGGGTTTGAAAACGTGATACGGTTATGTGATACAGGAAGGATTGCCCGCCCAGCTTGTCTTCTTTGTGTAGGGTTTCAGTGCCCGCCTGACCTGCAGCGTGAGGGGACGCCACGGCTGTGTGGCACAGTGCCACGCTGCATGCACACGCTTATCAAACTAAATTTGAACATTACATAGACTTCCATTGTTCTTATATAAAGCCAGTTATAATTAGTAACTCTCCAAATATAATACTAAAATTTCTTCACATTAATACAGCACGTTGTGCCCTATTTTTACATGATTTCAAATGACAACGTCCCAAAATGTCATGAAAGAGGTGTTTTGTCAAATTAGTTACAACTCACGTTTACAAGCTGTGGAAACGAAGACATAGACTGCTGTTGTTTTTCTATAAAGCCATTTGTAATTACTATAGACTAAGCCTAATGTAGATTCTACCCCTTAAAGAAAATGTTTTGTTTTAAAATCTGTCAGGCAGTTTATTTACTTTATGGATTGTTTTTTTACAAACAAAAATGTCCCCAGACGTCTCCAAGTGAAGTTCTCCAAGTTCTGTCCAATTTACCTTACTTCTGGGGACAATTTGATCCCCAAACTATTGCTAATTGTACACACATTCACACACAAACATACTGTTCAATCAAAAAATCCTTTAGCTAATTCTTCCCCAGCAAAGCTGTTAATCAGGTCAATAAATTAAGCACAAAATGATGCACAAAAACATATTTATGCAGCTTTTACAATTTCTGAATTCATTAAAATTGTTGAAAGAGGACATCTTGGAACAGTCTGTGGTAAAGGTAGAGTAAAGGTCAGTTCACACCAAGAACGATAATGTTAAAGAAGTAGTTCACTTCCAGAACAACAATTTACAGATAATTTACTCACCCCCTTGTCATCCAAAATGTTTGTGTCTTTCGTTCTTCAGTCATAAAGAAATGATGTTTCTTGAGGAAAACATTTCAGGTTTCTCTCCATATAGTGGACTTCTATGGTGCCCACAAGTTTAAACTTCCAAAATATAGTTTCAAAGGGCTCTAAATGATCCCAGCCAAGGAAGATGGGTCTTATCTAGTGAAAAAATTGGTGATTTTCCCAAAAAATGTGCAATTTATATAATTTTTAACCTCAAAAGTTCGTCTTGTCTATTTCCTGTGACACGCATGCAAACTCTGTGTAATCCACAGGGTTGCCAGGTTTTCACAACAAAACCCACCCAACTGCTTCTCAAAACTAGCCCAAAAGTAGCCCAATCATGTTTTGAGGGGGTTCCCCATTAAAAATTCCGGGGGTAAAATACATGCTTTTTTGGCGGGGTTCCCCCACTGGAAACCCACAGACTTAGCAACACTGGTAATCCGGGTCAATACAATTAGGGTATGTTGAAAAACTCCCATCTCATTTCAACTTCAAAATCATCCTACATCTCTGTTTTAACTTTTTTGTAAAGGGCATTTGATCTTCTTCGCATGTTCACTTCATAAACACTTGGGTTGGAACTTCTGCAGCAATGTAGGATGATTTTGAAGTTGGAGGATTACACAGAATTTGCATGCGCATCACAGAGAATAGACAAGATTAGCATTTGAGGTTAAAAAGTATATAAATTGTACTTTTTTTTAGAAAATAACTGATCATTTTGCTAGATAAGACCCTTCTTCCTCGGTTGGGATAGTTTAGAGCCCTTTGAAGCTGCATTTAAACTGCATTTTGGAAGTTCAAACTTGCGGGCACCATAAAAGTCCACTGGTTTTCTCAAGAAACATAATTTCTTTACGACAGAAAGAAAGAAAGACATGACATCTTAGATGACAAGGGGGTGACTACATTATCTGTCAATTTTTGTTCTGGAAGTGAACTTCTTTAAAAATGACTATAACAATAAATACATTATCATCCATATCAGCATGATAACATTCTCTTTATTAGAAGTGCACTGCAGTTTTGTCATCTGCTGCTTTACATGCTGAAGCTCTGATGAAGTCTGGTAGATTCTGACTGGCTGATTGTCAGTGTTTTTATTGTCCATCAGATGGAAAAATAACGTTCTGAAACTGCTTCCAACAGTAACGACACAGAGGAACAATATCACCATCGTTGTGGCGCCGGCTTCCTAATTCTCATAGAATTGGAATGACTGTTAAAACTTTATTGTTATAGTTATCGTCCTTGGTGTGAACAGGCTTTAAGTCGGGTGCTGGTTTTAGCAAGGTTGGGTTTTCCACAGAATCTCTGTCTACAGCCACACACAAAACATTAAAACACTTAACAAGAATTGATTGGATTTTGAAAGATTTGTGTAACATCGCCAATTTGAAACACGGTGGTTGGAGAGGAGGGTTATTGTAGAGGCGGAGCAATTTATTATATATTTTGATGAAAGAAGAAAGATTGTTTTTTTTTTTTATTAATGTGCACTGATTAAAAGTTTACAGAGAGCAGGTGAGTGCATTACATTTTCATTTCATGTTTTTTAAAGCATGCAGGATAAGAATAGAAACGGTTTCTAACAATATCAGTGAAGGCCTTGATGTGGGCCCTAAAACTGCTATTTGAGATTGTTGGGAAGTGAGAGAGACTTTATGGCTTGCCAACCTCATATCTCCCTACAAACCCCTTCATCAGGTCTGCCATAAACACCAGACATGCTTTCATAACAGCACTAAACACCTGTGCCTGCCTTTACATCCCCATACCCCCTCTTCTGAGACATTCACGCAATGAGCCCTTTAATAAAATCTCTCAGTACAGTTATTTATTCCCCTCTGGAAAGTAAAACACAAGGGTAAGCGGCAGTCAGCGGGGTTAACCTGTAAACAGAACAGGGTTGCTGGGATATCCAGGCAGGATATAAGAATGAGGGGACAGACAGGGACGTTCTGCCCCTCCAAGACAATAAAAGAGGAGGGAGGGTGTGTTTTTATCTTTGAGCAACATGCTGTAAAACACACACAAAGCTGTGATCGGAAACAATGGTTCTGGTTTGTGTGTGTGCGTGTTTGTGGTGTGGGGGGTTGCAGGAAGGAAGCCAACTCAACCCCCCCAGACAAGACATGGTAAGAAGAACAGGAGAATCAAGGGTTTGGAGGAAATGGAGACCAAATGTTTAATGCAACATCAAGCCTCAATAACAATATGCTTACACATGATGTTTTAAAATTAGAAATTTTTCAAGAAAGGATCCATCAAACAACTCCATAAACCAGTCATGATGGTGTTTAAATAGATAAATTAAGAAATGAAGGCACATAAAGAGTAGAAATAGCTAGATTTTTTTTAGATTTTCTTTAAATGGGAGTGGTGTTGATGCTACGATTTTGTGGGTGATTGTGGTTGTTTCAGTGGTTGAAAACAACTTTGGTTATGAAACAACTTTAACTGATTTAAAGTAAAAAAATGAGGAACTTTTAACATTCATAGAATCGTTCCACTGAACAAAGAGGTTCTTTATAGTGGAATAAGTTACTTTAAATTATTACAAGAAAATTACAAGAAAAAAATGGTAACACTTTAGAATAGGGTACCACTTATTCACTACATTCTACTTATTCACTAAAGGACTTTTTCTTTAATAGATTCCTAATTTGCTGCTTATTAATAGTTACTAAGGTAGTTGTTAAGTTTAGGTATTGGGTAGGATTAAGGATGTAGAATAAGATCATGTAGAATAAGGCATTAATATGTGCTTAATTAGTATTAATAAATGGCAAATATTCTAGTAATGTGCATGCTAATAATTTAAGAACTAACTAGTTAAGAAACCGTAAAATAAAGTGTTACTGGAAAAAAGAGTTATTTAAGAACCATTCACTGAAAGTTCTTTGTGGAACCCACTTTAGAACCCCATTTTGGAACTTTTTTTAAGAATGATACCATCTATATGATATTCTGGTCTATAGATATGACCTCTCTTTTAATTTAGGTCTATGACAATTAAGATGCCTAACCCTAAGTATGCATAATAGTAAAACTTGTTACAAATGCAAATCAGGAACATCTCAGTTTCACATGCATGAGGTTTTAAAGAAGAAACCATGACAAAGTCACATTTTTAATGCTCAGTTGAGAATCATTTGATCTCTTTTCCTGTAACAGGTAAGGTATACACCGCAAAACATTGCCCCAAGATGAGCACAAAACTGCAACTTCAATCTAAACATAAGCATCAAACCAAAAGGATCAACTGAAATAACCGAGAGAGGAGAAGTGAAATTGAGAGCTTTCTCCGAAATGAGCCCATATTTCATAAGTCTTTGAGGAACAGCGCTGTTTCAAAGCCAAGAGAGCGTTGCGACAGCAGCCTCTGTCTCTACAAGCCTCCGAGTCCAATAGCAGCTGAATAATAAAGCCACTGAAAGACACCACAGAAGGTCTTTCACTGAGTCTGGATCCCAACCTGCATCTGAATGCATTTGTACATCAATTCCCTGAAATATTCATGTTCTTTGTAAAGAATTCATGTGAGGCCGTGAGGGAGGCAGTCCCTGGAGGGATAGAGCGAATCCACTAACGCAGCTACACCCCCTTTACGCCTGTGGGACGCTATTGACCGGTCCGTTCACTTAACGAGAAAAAAACTGGTTTGGTGACTGTCCAGCTTGGTTTGCATGACCATGGTGCTTTTCTTAGCTTTGCCTTAATTAAACAAATAATGGTGTTTAAGTTACATATATTTTTTTTAATTTAGGTATTTAATATTTTGTTACATTTTTTCCATGCAGAATAACATGCACACTCTGCACAATAATATGTTGATTGAGTTAAGCTATGACAGCATTGCATTGAGCATCCCAGTCAGCTCAATTGGTATCTGTTTGTCCGCCAAATGGCAGACAGGAGGAACGTTCAGGAAACAGAAATTACACATTTGTGCCTTTAATGGCGGATGTCATATATTTTATACACATATATTAAACAATATTTATTCAAAACCCACTGTTAAATATGAGGTGTTAACTACTATGTACTTACATCAAAAAATGTACTTAGTGTTCAAACTGTATTGCAAAACACTTTACCACATACAGATAAGGTTAGAGACAGGTATGGGTGGTATTTCCTGGAATGGGTAGGTTTAAGTGTGGGTTAAGATGTAAGGGATGGTTTAACAATGTAATTATAAATGTAATTGCAGAAATTAATTACACGTAATTACTTGCAGGTATTTTTAAAAATATAAGTACAATGTAAAAACCTGTGTATGTGATACACAATTGTATCAAATGATTTAAATGTAAGTACATAGTAGTTAATGCCAGCTAATATGAAGTGGGGCCAAATATGAAAAAAAGAATAATGTCCACTGTAAAATAGCACATTTATTAAGTCGATGATCAATATCTCAAATATATATCATTCTATCACTAATGTGCATTCTCTTTCACATGTCCTGCTAGATACATACAACAGTGTAAAAACCTGAGCTTTTTATCAACCTTAGACAATGCAAAATTGCCCTTTGTCATCCTGGTCTAGAATAAAGGTGTAGTGGTGGAGGTGTGGTAATAACACACAAGTTGAATGTCACCACATGAATCAAGTAGGAGACATGGTTGAGACGGTAATATTCCAGACAAAGCTATAAAACTCTGGGCTCTGTGAATTTTATCTAGGTACAATGCCTCACCTGTCTCAATCATTGAACAGTGATGACAGTTAAGGGCACGGCTGCATGGTGGCGCAAGCTGTGAGTGTACGACCAAAAGACATTGTCATATCCGGTTAACAGCACACCTGCACCCTTTAGCTAACATTAGCCTAAATACCCATTGCCCAAGAGCAAATGGATACATCTACCACTATAAATATAAGTGTACATGAGTGTATGGAAACTGCTGGAACAATTGCCTTATTGTAGCTATTTCTATTATAAGCATTTTCTTTTTAATAAAATGTAATACATTTAGCAGTATAAATGGGTTATAATAATTTATAGCCTAATAATGATTCTAAATAATTCTAAAATCATAACTTTGATAGGTTTTCTAAATTGTTTTCAAAATTATCTAAATGCAAGACAATGAATGGCAATATTTATGTGACTTGGAACATTAAGGCCTCAATAGTGCAAAACAAGCATATTCTTCATTCTACTGATTTTTATTTATTATTGTCTATGAATGGGGAATTACTTAAGTATTGTTGAACAATGTAAAATGGACCGTTTGGATCTTAGTTCAAGAATGGTGCAAAATATTAAGGAAATTGTATCTGACTAAATCTAATTGCTTATTCTTACAGCAACACTGTATTCTGTATTCTAAAATAATCAGAAAGCTCGAATTGAGGCTATTAACTTTAAACTTAAAAATATACCACCAGTAATACTCAAATATTAAATATAAATGAAAAAAAAAAAGCATTTTGGTATTCAAAGCGTTGAGTCTGTTCTTAAATCGTAATTTGAAGGGCAATTTATACCTTACAAAAAACATCAGCTGTTAAATACACAATAACCGTTGCCTATCACAATTCATATTAAACCGAGATGTGCTCATCTCATATTTATCAAAATCACATTTACACCTCCTCAGTTCGGTTTATGTAGACACAAGGATTTTAAGTCTGAAGAATGGACTTCAATCAGGAAATGAGCATAACAAACAAAAAAAGGTAATATCAGCTAAATCTATCTACGTTGGTTCTTTGTAGCACTTAAAATAAGCAAAATAATAATAATAATAAAACCTTCTGTAACCAGATTTTCGTGTATATGGTTCTTGGATTGCTATGTGGATTTAAAAGTCTTTGATGTTACATTGTAGTTTTTCTAGAGCAGTGTAGCTATATCATAATAAATCCTAAACATAAATCAGCAATAATCAAAAACAGGCCTAAATCTAAACATGAACATTCGCTATTTTCTGAAACAGTGTGTGAAATCCTTGTGGAGCTTCCATAGAAATGACAGCGAATCAAAGAAAACGCAACAAACCTGAATGCGCCGCCATCGGTAAGTGAGATGGATAATATTTCCCGGGTGGAAAATGAGGCGCATGTTGCACGGAGCCGTGGCCGGAGGAGGAGATGCGAGAGGCGGCGCGATGCACTAGAGTGGCCCGCTCTGAAAGGAGATGTGCTGGAGCGGAGAAATCACGACCCTCCATTCCAAAGAAAACAGCCGATATAATCCAAAATCAAGCGGAAATCAGATGAAACCTATGTACTGTAATCCGTCTGCGTTTGCTTCAGTGAAAAGCTCGCCTCTCCTGCTCAGGTTGAAGTCCTCAATCATCTTTTCTACAAAGAAAGAAAAGAAGAGACGTTATAATCTCGGAATGGCACACCACTACAGCTGACATACATCTGCTTAATGCTCTCAGTATTCGTCACATATAAGAAAACTGGAATATAAATCGAGACCTAAATTTGATGCACATTCACTTAGAGAAGAACTGCATTCGTTTTTTAAGCGTCCATTGAATTGATGTGAAAGAGATGTGAAAAGGCCATAGATGGCAGTGATTGAATAGGCCTAATAGAGACCGACTCTTAGTGTATGGATACGAGTGTATGGATACGTGATAAAGAAGCACACCTTTTCGAGGACGGAGAAAAAAATGTGTTTTAAATTGAAATAGTATCTTCGTGTTTTACAAGTGCAAGCATGCACGCATTTTGATGGCAAACAAATGATATGCAAACACTGACTTGACAACAAGTGACATATATTGTTTTCAGAATATGAATGTATTGGCTTCAGCCCCGTCAGTTTTTTTTTTTTTTTTTCATTGTTAGAAAACTGAACAAACCATTTACACATTAATGATATCTGATGAAATAAATAGTGTTTTTGGATATATGCATGATGTGAATGAAAAAAAATAAAATTATGACATTTATTAGATGCACATGAATTAAATATATATAAAAAAAGAAGTGTGGTATTTTATATATCATACGATATTTTATATTATAATGTCAATATTTTGTTTCACATATAGTAGGATAGTGGAAACATGCTCTTTGAATAAACATGGCATCAGTTCCCTTTTAATATAGCAATATATACAAAACCATTATGATTAAAATAAAAAGCAACAACATGAAAACTAAATACCATTTGCTAACAAAAATCCCTTTTTAGCTTTTATCAGAATACCTTGAAACACAAGAGTGTGTGTGTGTGTGTGTGTGTGTGTGTATGTGTGTGCGTACGCATGTAAACAACTGCAATTTCCTTTTATCTGGTTGACCTGTTTTAGCTTTTATGTGGAGCAATTAAATCTATCAGAACCTAACAGACAATATCTAGTGTCAAGTTCCAGCTGATATTGTGCTAATATTCATTTGTTTTATCTCTTCCCTTCAACAAGGCTTTGTGCTCTCTCTTTCTGGTGACTAGATTTGAAGAAAATGCAGAATGTCACTAAATAAATTAATTTTGAAGGGGGTTCCTCAATTGATATTCGAGGGTTACTATCAATTACAGCATTTTAAGAATATATCATATGAAATAAATTCAGTGTTTTCTGCTGTAGCAGGCCATGCATACAAACCAAGGTGGCCTTACAGCAAGCAGCTTTTGTCTCCGTGTGAGGACTGCTGCTCTCCGTCAGCCATTACCGTGCAGCTCCAATACTCCACAACAGCCGTCCATTTCGAGCTCACAACATTCAATCACACGGCATGCTTTGTTTTAATCTAAGCCTCTGCATGCAATTGAATACTTAATGCTTTGTATCAACAGCCGAAACGTGAATGTTGTTAAATATTTGCATAATCCCGACGCAAATACAGCAGTTGTTTTTGTCTCGTGCATGACAATGCACAAAGTAAAATGCTTGAAAATCTGTCTTAATATGTCAAAGTGAGGAAAAGCGATAACTCAACTGGGAATCTTGTGCTCGTCGAAAACAGAAACTCACAAAGAAAATCACAATATTTTACAGCTTGTATGTCGGTAATGTTATTCGGCTGGGAGAAACGCGCTGCCCGGACACAAGCAGTGAAACGAGCCTCTCTCATGCCGATCCGAAAGAAAATCAGAATCGATGATTACAAGTAAGCATTGATCAGCGAAGAAAAACACCGATCTGAATCTGATAATAAAGGACAACTGGAAATTTGGATGATGCACGTTTCATTTTTATTTTTTTCCTTGTCATGTTTCAAATCAGGGACTGCGATGCAGTATCTTTAGAGAAAATATTTCAAATGTAACAATAAAAATATATATATATTCATTTGTAGATATAAGAAATAGTAAACAGAAAAGCGCAACAACTACTATATCAATACAGATGATATTTTAAATATGTGCGTGATTACAGAATTCCTGAAAATATCACTTGTAATTTGAGTAGTAAACTGAACAAGGCCGTACAAGCTTGAAGTGAGAAATATTCATTTCGCAAAATTACATATGAAACAAATGCCTTAGAAATGTAAATTACAATCTTTAAATGAAGCGAAAAAATCCGGGCTGTAGCACGGTGATTAAGTGTCTATATTTATTAATTATGCTATATTTATAGGTTTTCCATTTCCTCTTTGGATGTTCCAGCATAATTGTTTGTACTGTTCCAGTAGCATTATTTTCTTTATTTCTTTGAAGGCCTTTTTGATTTTATTCGACGTAAGGCGACACAACCATGACATAAAAAATAAATGAATTACTTACTGGTATGTTATATCCTTGCATAACAATAAATAATTTTAATTAGAAATCAAGAAAAATATTCAGAGCAATGATGTCGCTTATTTTAAAAAGCATATTTCAGTGGTTCAGTCCTAATTCCTCTCATACGATTGAAGCAGTTGTCGCTCGCCGGTCTCGGGCTTCTATAGGCCACTGAAGTCGCGAATCGAGTCTCCGAACGGCGATTCTCTTGTCCGGCGCCGATCGTGCCTCTCAACTCCGGGAGAGTAAACACACGCGCTCATTGGTCAGATTCACGAATGATAATGAGCTGGCGTCTCTCGCCCGGGGACACTCCGCACTCTGATTGGTCGAAATCAGTAACCAATGGGAATTCGACGTGGAGAACGAGAGCAATGAGGCGAGCGGCAAATTCAAGCTGAATACTAAAGACTGCACACAGTGTGTTAAAACCTTAAATATTTATTTTTCAAACGAGCACAGGATTCCGACCTGGAGGAATTTACTGCGTAGCTGCTGTCTTTACCAACGTTGAGCAGGTATTTATGTCATGTATTTTCTATAAAAATAATCTATCCTTCAATACATGTGATGAATAAAAACAAACACTATTGAGTGTAAACACTATAGAGGCTTCAAAAATGGGTGTGTAAGTGCAACATTGCCATAAATACCTTAAGTGCAGAAATGATTTCAGCTGCACTGTATGTTATAGTTTGCATTAGGTTATTTAACGCTAATAGCCCGTGTGTGGGTTTATGAACACGCGTTTAAAAAAGGCTCCATTTGAGGAGGATTTGATTGGTTGGCCCGTTGCCAGCGTTTTGTCACTCAAAGAGCGTAAACAAGACTCTGATTGGCTGCTCGCCAGTCCGCATTGGGCTATCTGAAAAAAAGAAAGAAATAACTGGATCTGCGGTTTCAAGGCGTCCCAGGTTAGATGATGAAAACAGATAAGAAGGAACAGTTTCAAGGCGCTCCAAAAGGCGGACCCTCTATGGCCCTGGAGCTATACTCGGAGAACACGTTAAGAAGTAGAGAAATAAATGTTCGATATGTTGGAGGATTAAAAAATTCGTTGTGCGATACCTTCGGATCTGGAACGGATAAACACCGTGCAGTCGCAAGGCGGATTTCTGAACACATCAGTACGAATGAAGAAAAACGGAAAAAGAGTAGTTTGGATCAGCCTTACTCGAACTCGTTTATACTGAAGGATAGATAAATTAAGATTAATGACCGACTGAATTGAAACAAGGACACGCGAAAACGCTCCGCTAAGATATTTTAAGACAATACATTAAAGGTACATTAAGAAGTGTAACTTATCAGACTGTGTTTACATTCTTTTCTTCAATCTGTTTCCTTGAAAGGTATGTGCTCTTATCTAAGAGGAAATGTGCTTTTACAAATAGTAGACTGCATAACTATATGTATATTTATCCTGCAATCTAATTACATTTTTAGCCCTTTGGCCATTTTGGCCTTCTAATGTTTGAGATTTTCAGGTTACATAAAAATTGTCTCATGCACAGCAAAATTCTATAAAATTATGTTATTTTTCTCTCAATCCTGACCTTGTGTAGTGATGTGTACATACCGGAATGTGTAGTGAGATACATTTAATACATTGTATATTTTTTCCTCCTCATCATCTGGACCCTGTGTCAGTGTGAATTATATGTACAGAAATGTAGTGAAAATAAATGTATACAGAATGAGCAATTTCACTTTAGAAAGAAGAACATATGACGAGGATTGAATGACAGGTCTCTGATTCACAGTCTAGCTTTATCTCTCCAGCTCAAAGGAAGCAAGAACTGTTTCTCTAAGGAGACACAAAATTGGCTTTCATATTTATGTTTTGGTGTAAACGATGTAAAATATAAAACAAATAAATATACCAAAAGCCTTTTATAAATCACGCAAGTAAGGTATGTTTTCCAAAAAAAATATTGCTACATCTTGCAATAGGTCCTCCTTACAAATTGAGCCTGGACATTGTTTGTCATTTTGAGTATATGCAAAACAAATGCAATTCTTTTTAACAAACAAAAAATCCCCCTGCTTTGTCTGTCTTTGCTTAGCCTATTTAACTGCTTTGTCTGTACAGTTTAGATTTTTTGTGCGTTTTACTGTAATTCATTTTTTTTTTCTTTTGATACAGCCATTTGTTACTTGTTACTAAAAAAAAAAAAAAAAAAAAACAGCATATAGAGAACAGTGTTTGTCTTTGTGTGTCCCATTCAGGCCAGTTGTATTGCATTAAATAAACCAATGGACAGGACTGCATAGGCCCAAACACTCAACCGTTTGCATCTAATAAAGGCTGCTTTAAAGTGCATAGAGGAAAAAATACTGAATTTGCTGATGATGCCACTTCAAAGCAATTTTTACATCCAAATGAGAATTGCTGTGTTAGGTCTGAATTTAAATGTAGCACAGAATAATTTAGTCCACACTGGCTGCTGGTAAAAATAAAAAATAAAGCATTTGTTTTCTACTCTTCAGTGAAAATATGGTTGATAGAACATGGAATGCTAAAAACATGTAATTTATTTGATTTACAGAGGTGGGAAATCAATGTGCAGTTATCATATACAGTACATGTAACCCTATATGCAATAAATATTTAAATTTGATTATTTTTGTACTCATGATTCATGCTGAAATGTGCATAATAGATGTTCAATGAGATAACCTGACACTAAACACAAATATCAGCAAGTAATTTCTGGGAAAGCCTTTTTACAGACCAGCCTTTTTTTCTGCTTGCTTTAATAAACAATTGCAAGTGATATCAAATTGATCTGTCATAAATGATCACATGATCGCATATGACAGATCAGTTTTACCAGTGCTGATCATCTGAGAACCTTATTTAATATGTATTAATAAATCCTAGATGGATGGTACTAATGATCTCTCTGTAACTTTAAATTTACCAACCCCCAAATACTTACGTCAGCTGTCTCAGTTAACCCCTTTGCTGCCATTTGAGTATCTCTGTGTTCTATATATTATTTCTTTAATGTATTCCACAAAGATACACTTGCTTTTTGTTTGGAAGAAATAAATTAAATGCCAGACTGTACATTTCTGTTAAAAAGAAAGAAAGAAAGAAAGAAAACATAAACTGTTTTTAAACTGTTGCCAGGATTTGGACAAAATCTTGCATATCTTATTAGGATTTGATGACAAAATCATGAAGCATAACACATTTGAAATTGTATGTAAGCAGCAGATTGCAGCAGGATTTTAAAATACATTCTCATATGTATAATAAATATCCAAGATTATAATGAACCAACGTGATGATTTTCTCCTTTCTTCTCAAAATATGCTGTGTGTGTGGAAATGTGTATGTGTTTTAATTAGTATTGCAAACTTTATAAATAAATTTTAGCGCTTTTAAGCATCGTTCAGTTAATCATTTGTGCTAAAGTTCATGGAGTTGAATTGAATAGATTTAAATTACTTTCAATTCAAATTGGTTTTTAAAACAGTTGAGAAAGTACAGGTTTGAAACAACATGAGTATAGACACAATTCAAAATTTCATTTTGGGAATAACTATGCTTTATAATTCATGTTATTATTATTTAAAGAAATCTAGTATTAAAGGTGCACTCAGTATTTTTAGTTTTTTATGTGCTAAACAATATGGCAGCTATTCAAGCCTTATACTGACACCTCTAAGTGTGGATGCAATATCATGCACAAGCAAAAGTGTCAAATAATGTGGGCAAACCTCTCCACAAACAATAACATAGGCATCATTTGTTCCCCAGCCCTGTTCCTGGAGGCACACCATCCGTACAAATTTTTAAATTCTTCCTAATCAAACACACCTGATTCAGCTCATTAGTAGAGACCTCAAGACCTAAAAATAATGGGTTAGATAAGTAAGACATCCAAAATGTTTATTGTTGGTTTGCCTGTAGGACTCCATTCCACTCACTAACTTCCCTCCGTCTTGTTGACTTGGATGTACGTCATTGATTATGTTGCCCACTACTGGCAAAACCCTTGCTTTGGGCTGAATCGGAATGTTCTAACCCTTTGATCACTTTGAATTTGCAAATAGAGTTGATTTACTATTTACATTTTTTCCCTTCTGAATTTGTTTAATGCAGAATACTATATGTATATGGGATTTAGTTCATATAGAGTTTTTTTGGGTAGAGGTAAATTAAACATGATCCACTGTGACGTCACAATCGTGTTGCATTGTGATACATGGAGCTGCCTGAAGTGTACATATGAAATAGATGTGCTCCCTTGAGAGCTCGAGGGTCTGTCCATATAAACTTCCCTGGTCCACCTCACGCACTTCAAAATGGCAGCAGGGATTCCCCCGAAGGGAAGTGCTTAGGGAAGTTTGCAAGTGTCTGTCTATAAGTGAAATGGAATGCAGCTTAGGAAACACCTCCCCAAAGGATCATGTTAGCCAACCCTGTTCCAGGAGGCATACCTTCCTGCAGGCTTCAGTTCCAACCCAGCTCCAACACACCTGCCTGTCATTTTCATTTAATGCTGGACACTTAACTTAGATTAGCTGGTTTAGATGTTTTTGATTAGAGTTGGTGTTAAACTCTGGAGAGCTGGATGGAAGCTCTCCAGGAGCAGTGCAACACTCATTTTTGTATGTCTCATCAAACAGACCCGAATCAGCTCATTAGTTTAGGCTAGTGTTTCTCAGCTCCAGGACCTGGCACTCACCTCACAGAATGTTTTATATGTCTCTCTATTTAATACACTAACAAGCTGATGAGGTAAATCAGTGTCAGTAAGTTAAAACATTCTGGGAGATGGGTCATGAGAAATGGGGTTGAGAAACACTGGTTTAAACAAGTGTTTCCCAGTACTCTTCCTGTAGGCACCACAAGGCCTTGTCCACATAAATGTTTTCTTTTGAAAACACATCATTTTCTCTCCGTTTTGGCCTTCCGTCCATACAGAGACTGCATTTTTGTCAAGGAAAACTGAGGTTTTTGAAAACACTTTCCAAAGTGGATAAATTTGACAATGCTGTTTTCGCATTGCAATGTGAATTGTTAAAACAAAGGCTTTTAAAAACAATGACACCGGTTTAGTCGTGTGACGCATATTGTACCAATAGTCACTTTCACACTGTTCCTAAATATATGTTACTTTTCTACACTCTTTATGTTACAGTTCAGCAAAGATGGCAGAAAATGTACTCACAATAGAGGGTTTGAGGATAGAAGGTGTTTGTGGTTGGCCAACAACTGAACCAGGATATCCAGCGCAAGAGTCAGTTTCCGGTCAACTAGGTGAAATATTAGGCTAATATCTTACTTAATACTGCTCATATGTATCTTTACCAACTATTAACTTTAGATTCTCAAAATATCGTGCCCTTTCCTGCTTACTAAGGCTGGCTGCACACTAACCGATTTTCAAATCTTAACCGATTTAACCATGGGTGACCACAGACATAAAGACAGTTCTAGATGATTTTTTACCTTATAATTCTGTGAACACACACACTAGATGAATCGACCAGACCGCAAGACCACACACTTGTTAAATGTAGAAAAAAATTTCACAGTGACACGAGATCTCATGGAGACTCCCGAGATCAAACATGACTAGCGAAGAAAAGCAAATGGAAGACAATCGACGTCGTCAGCTGGCTCTCTTGGTGCGCGTTCTGTTACACAGTGAAAAGCAAAGTATAAAAAAGAAAATGGGTGATGTATCTGCTTTCGTGGCATTTTTGTGGCTGCCAATTTTCAGCTATAGAAGCACACAACATCTGGTAAGTGACGCTTGCTCGCTCTCATTGGGTATCATGTTAGAGGCAGCCAGATCAAGAATCCTAAATATCAAACATGTTTGATATTTACAATTTGAGTTTGGGGATGCTTCGACTTGATCGGAAGCAGTTAAATAATCATAATGACACCACACAATAGAGGATTTTTTGGACAAAAAATCATTTGCGACAAGCTTCGAATTAGGCCACGCCCCCCGAACGTTGTGGGTGCATATCAGGCTTAAAATTGGCCTACTGTGCGCCCAGCTTAAGTCCTTCTCTATATAATTTAGCAGCTTCCACATAGTTTAGACAACATAAATTAGCAGAACATGTTCAGTAGTACATTAACCGTGCAATCCATGCTGTTGTTTACATCCGAGTATCACTAATATGGCCATGCATCCGGGTAACTGACCAAACTGTGACGTAAGTGCAAACCTTCTTATTGCTGTCCTACAGCAAAACGACCTGGACGCATCAGTAAATGCTAAAGATATTTTCATAAATAAAATTATCCTACCAGAATAATTGCATGAAAACATATTAGATCTGTTCCCTGTTGCTCACTGAAAGGACTGCCACTTCCCAATTGTATTAGTATTATAGCCATGTAAAATGCTTCCAAAGTCAGTCCATCTGGTGCAGTAGTTCTCAAAACTTTCCTGGAGGCACCTAGTATAGCACATTTTCTCCCTTGTTGGACAGACAAGACTTGTAGTCTAAACCAGGAGTTAACCATAGGCGCAGTAAGGTGAATTTAACGTTCTCCAACGTTTCAGTGTGGATGAGAAATTTTTGGAACCTCTAGTGTTGACAGAGATTGTTTTAAAACGAAAACGCTGTTTTTAAATGTATCCAGATTAATGTAGACGTAGCCAAAGACTATACATTTCGAAACTCGGACACACCTGTCTCAACTCAATTGTAGAGGATTCCAGTGGATGTGTCAGATAGGGAAGGCTTCTTAAATCTGTACGCTTGTGGTGCCTCCAGCAAAGGAGTTAGGAAACACTGACTCATATCCAGTCCTGTTCTTGTAGGGCCAAGAAAGTTAAACACATCTGAACAAGCTAATCAAAATCTTCAGGCAGGCGTGGTGGTGTTAAACTCTAGAAGAAAGTGACCCTTCAGGAGAAGCACTGGACACTCCTGGTGTAGCCTACAAGACTTGTCTGTCCAATAAGGGTGAAAATGTGCAGCACTAGTGGTCTCCAAGACAGGTTTGAGAATCACTGCACCAGATGGACTGACTTTGGAAGCATTTTATATGGCTGTAATACTAATACAGTTGGGAGTGGCAGTCCTTTCAGTGAGCAACAAAAGGTAGATGAAGTAATTCTTGCAGTGCATTAATGTAAAAACTGCTTTAATGAGACATTACTGAGTGCATCTACAGTAATAAAAACAGTCACTATATGCTTTCCACTCATGAAATTAGAAATAAGGCCCTGTTGTGGCAAAATAACCCGACTCTCACCAAAGTAAGAGACAAACTCATTCAAATGTCTTTAGAATATTTTGATCTGTCTCTTACCGGAGAGTTCTGATGCCACCTGGGTTTGTTTACTGATTCCAGTGGTGTCCCTCCCGGGCCCTGGCGGTCAGTCCCTCATCCCTCAATCTAATCAGGGTAGGGCTGTGACTTCTAAGTCCAGGATGATCAATCACCATCCGTTCTCGGGTCCAGAAGGCACATCCAAGGAAGTCCACTTCTGACACCAAATTGTTGTGGCAAAATAAAACCGACTCTCACCAAAGTAAGAGACAAACTCAGTCAAATGTCTTTTATAAATGTATTCTTTGCAAAGAAGGTCAGACAGTCATACAGAAACACAGGTTGTTGCAGAGTGCGACCCAGAAGGGAGGGCTCACTCCCCCAGCCTTCAAGGTTACATCTCCTAACCGGTAACTTTCCACACATAGTAAGAGTCAGATAACTACATTCTGCTACGTCATATTCCCAAGAATCAAACCTTTATATTTAGGGCCCCGATACCCTTCTCTTACGTCATCCTCACAGCAGGTTCAAATAAAGCAGACCCTTACACAATATTCCATAAGCACATAGATGAGTAAAATAAATTTTTCTTCCACAGGCCCCAAACATAGTCAATGAATGTATGTAGAGGGAGATGCTTGGCCATTACTTTGAAACAAGTTGAACAAGCTCAGGGTTACAGTATTGGTTTAGATACAACCTTGAAGAAATGCAACCTTGTTGAAGTGGTACATTCGTTATATGACATTTGGAGAAGATATCCATAAAGTGAAGCAAGAATGACACTGCAATTCCCTTCAGTAAGCAGTAAGCCCAACTGACATCTGATCTGATGAGATCTTTGAACAATGAACAGTGTTACAATCATTATAAATGTGAAGAATGAAAACACATTTACACAGTAAGAAGAAACACCACAGAAGCTTGAGAGGATTGTTGAAATGAAGAAAAAAAAGCTAAATAAAATATTAAAAATAGCTGATGTATTAATGTTTATGCAAAGGATTGTTCATGTAAAAAAGTTTGTGTATTATTTTATAATGAACATGGAAGCATGGAATATGGAGTGGAAAATAGTTTTAGTTACCAAAGAATCATGAAACAATAATACACATTTAAAGTTTGCCTTACAACGCTGACCAAAAAAGACCCATGAATCTCATTAATCTTTGGAATAAATCATTATAATGAAAATCTAAATTTGTCCATTTTTTTTCCACTGTACAGTGTGTTTTCATTTAAAGCATCTGAGACAGTGGGAGTGACTGTCAGAAATGTTCTGGTGCTCACAGTTATTTGGGATGTGTGAGTGATGTGTGGCTAGCAACCCAAACCGGCTTTGTGGTACAGGCACCTAGTGGGGACACCAGCGCACCACAAACTTGCACATGCTGGGAACCAGCCACCAATATACAATATGCTGGTGAGCAGCCACTTTGTTATTTTCAGCAGGGAGCAGCAGCAGTATAGCAGGTCTGAGCTTCAGTAAGCTTCTAATCTAAGATGTAAGTCCACATCTGCTGTCTGCTGCTTTGACCACACAATCATTGCTCTTACAACATCACAGCGTGCCCATTTTCCCCCTAAATCACCACTGACTAAATCTGAACAAAAGAGACAAATGGTAAGAAAGCCACATATGTGATTCTGAGGTTGCTCCATGCCTTTCTGACTGCCTGAGGAAGGCCCAAAGTGCTCCGCTGGGAAAACGTTGGCTAGTGAGCTGTGACACATATTCATTTACACCTCCATTTGAACCTGTTGTGCATGAAGACCCATAGTCTATCTTTCCATGTGAAGCCAGTTTTGAGACCAAGCTTGAAATCTTTGGGTTTTCTTAAGTTATATTTTGGGGTTTTTTATGCCTTTATTTAGATAGGAAAGTGGAGAACAGAGAGGGAAGCACTGGGTGGAGAGAGGGGAGTGGGATCGGCAAAGGACCACAAGACGGGATTCGGATTCGAACTCGGGTCACTGTATGTTGGCACACTAGCCACGAGGCTACTGGCCCCTGTCTCTCAGGCCCATGCTAAATCCTACAGGAAGACAACAATGCGGCCCTGACACAGACAACCCGGAGATTGTGGCAGCTGCTCTTTCTCAGGAGGTGGGGGGACAGTGCCACTTCTTTCCCCAGAGGAGGGACAGGCAGAGAATCTTCTGTTTTTGTTTTCTCTGTTCAAAAACTGTCCAATGGTACCCACTTTTTCAAAAAAAAAAAAAAAAGAGCAGTTTCCTCTTCCTCTGGGTTTTAAGACTCATGGATTGACAGTGAGCGACGCACCGCTTCCTCACTCTCGTCCACACCAGTGTCAATGCCCCTATCGCCAGTGGTCAAGAGACCATGGTTCGAGGATGAAATGCCTCCTCACGCATCTCTAGCCAGTCCCTTCGGGGACACCCGGAATCCTGTTGGTGTGACCCAGGACGTCATGCCTTCTGGGTTGTCCAGCAAGGTTCCCCACCGCTGCACCACCTTTGGCGCCTTTGGTGCCACTTGCAGAGACAGTTCGCCAGGTGACCCCCCCAGGTTCAGCAGCATTCTTGAGGCGCCCTGTCCTGCTGGTAAAGGGTGCAATCAAGCCTGTCCCTCCAGCCGAGATGAAACAGAGGTTTTACAGCCCTTACTCTATCATACCCAAGAAAAGTGGTGGCCTCCGGCCAATCCTGGATCTGCGAGTCTTGAATTGGGCCCTTCACAAGCTTCCGTTCAGGATGTTGACACAGAAGCGCATCCTCAGATGCATCCAATCCCAGGAGATGCATTCTTTCATGTCTCGATTCCTCCTTGACACATACCCATCCTACCTGAAATCTTTTTGTATGATGCTAGCTTTTGTTGGTGAAATTATATAACACAGTTGCTTTCCCTCCCAGAATAATGTTTTGTTTTTGAATTCAAAAAAGTGAATGAAAAGCTTTTCACCTATTACAGAGGACTCATACTACAGGTAATTCTAATGACACCAGTGGATATGGTTCATGATATCTCTAAAGACAAATTATTTTTGTCATTGTTGGAGAAAGTTACAACATTGTGTTACTTATATTTCATCAAATTCAGTGATGTCATCATCCAGCTCAGTTCAGTACAAATAGTATACAATATCGCTGGAAATTAAGTGTTCCCAACTAAGCAAGCCAGAGGCGACAGCGGCAAGGAACCAAAACTCTATTGGTGACATAAATGGAGTAAAAAACCTTGGGAGAAACCAGGCTCAGTCAGGGGGCCAGTTCTCCTCTGGCCAGACAAACCAGCAGTTTGTTCCATGTTGCAGTAAAGTCAGATTGTGCAGAGGACTCATCTGGTTCCTGTGGTCTTGTGCTGATCTTCACTGGGGATCTGTCTCTGGGTCTCATCTAGTTGACATTCAGGGCTGAATCTGGGTGGCTACGGTGACCGCGGAATAAGAACGAAAGAGACTAATATTAGCGTAGATGCCATTCTTCTTATGATGCAACAAGTACATTGGGTGTTATGGGGAGTGTGCCCGGTTCCGGCTGACCTAGTTAATGCAGCCTAACAATCTTTAAATGGATTTGAATTATAGAAATGTGTTAGTGTGTTATGTGTAAGCCAGGTTAAAGAGATGGGACTAGATTTAAACTGACATAGTGTGTCTGCCTCCTGAACAGTGTTAGGTAGATTGTTCCAGAATCTGAGTGCTAAATGAGAAAATGAGCCCTCAGTTGATTTTGATATTCTAGGTATTATCAAATGGCCAGAGCTTTGAGAATGCAGCAGACATGAAGGACTATAATGTGGTGAGAGCTCGCTCAAGTACTGAGGTGCTAAATCATTTACAGTAGGGCTTTATAAGTAATTTGCAAAATTTAAAAAATTAATAAAAATAACTCTAGCTGCTATCTACATTAATCTATCCTTAAGGTCATGAACACATGAATTAATGTTTCTGCATTTGACATTGAGATAATATGACCTATGCACTTTATTACTTTATTCTTAGTTGCTTTTTATAGAACTTTACTTTACAGAACTTTACAGACTTTAATTTAGTTACTTTTTTGTTACTTTTTCTCATCTGGGCCAGGCTTTCTTGTTTGTTTTTAGGATAAGAAAGTTCTATTATTGGCAAAGGTAAAAGCCCTTTCACACCAAATGTGAAACAAATAAGCCTCAGCCTGCAGGAAATGTAATTCACGTCTGTAAGGTAGAGGGCGCAGCTCAAACAAACTTTTCAGCTCTACCGTAATTCTGGATTGCATGAAGAATAGGACGAAGGGGAAGAAATTCCAACTCTCTCAAAAATAAAAAAAATAAATGAAAAATGAAACACAAATGTTTCTGTAAATCATTTTTGTTTATTAGTATGGATGAACTGGATTATTGTAGGTCAGCAGCAAAGACACGGTTTAATAAAATTGGGTTCAATTCAAAAAGGATCTTTTGTGTTATTTAACAGATTTAGTTATTGCAGGTTTGTGTCATATTCTGAGTTTACATTTTTGTGCAAGTGAGGTGAATAAATGCACATTCACATTTAGTCTAGAACTACAGTAACCAACATGTTACACAGTGCACATAACGCCTCTGCACTTACTGCTGATTTCTCATAACATGGGGCCAGGCGAGCTGTTAGTCAATAAATGAGAACCTACATTACTTATTTGAAAGAGTAACTTATATACAGTACTGTGCAAAAGTCTTAGGCCACTAGTATTTTCATCAGCTAAAAAATGGTTTAAAGTCAGTTAAAGTCATTCTTTTGCTGTAGTGTGTCAGTAGGAAATATCAGATTACATTTCCAAACATTCATTTTACCATTAATCGTAATAATCCAGTGAGATTTTTGTTTGCACAAGGAGTCTGACAACAGCGAGTGCTCTGCACAGAGATCTGATCTCATCATCATCCAGTCTGTCTGGAATGACATGAAGAAACAGCACAAACTCAGACAGACTAAATCCAGAAGAACTGTGACAAAGTCTCCAGGATGCTTCAAGAAACCTACCTGCAAAGCTGCAGCACTGTTAAAGTTTTAGGCACTTGTGTAAAAATGCTGTAAAATGAGGATGCTGTCATAAATAGATTTTCTTTATCAATTGCCTTCTATTAACTAAATGAAATCAACATTTGGTGCGACCATTCTTTGCATTTACAGCAGCTTTTGCCCTAGGTGCACTTGCGCAAAATATTTCAGGTAGCTTTGCAGGTAGGTCTCTTGAAGCATCTTGGAGACGTTGCCACAGTTCTTCTGGATTTACTCTGTTTCAGTTTGTTCTGTGTCTTCATTGTCATTCCAGGAAGACTGGATGATGATGAGATTAGATCAGTGTGGAGCACTGACTGTTGTCAGACTCCTTGTGCAAACAAAAATCTCACTAGATTATTACAATTAATGGCAAACAGAATGTTTGGAAATGTAAACCGATATTTTTTACTGACACACTACAGCCAATGATAGAAATAACTTACATTAAACCATTTTTAGCTGGTGAAAATACTAGTGGCCTAAAACTTTTGCACAGTACTGTATTTTAATCAATAATAAATTAAAAAAGTAATGCATTACTAGTTACTTGAAAAAAGTAATCTGATTACACAATTTGCATTACTTGTAATGTGTTAACCCCCCCCCCAACACTGATTATTGTGTTTTATTATGTATTCTGCAGTGTGTTGTATTTTCATTATGTGACATCCACAAAACTCCAACATCCCAGCGTTGATTTTTCATTCTCATCACAACAGTGAATAGCAAACAAAGAGGTCATTACAGCTGGAGCAGTTTGGAAGTTTAACAGTGCTACATTGCTACATGGCTGTTTTTGTGCAGCATGGAAAGAGATGGCTGCTCTCTGCAGAGGAACACCAAACTGTTTGTTCAGCGGGTGGTTTTAATTGTGGGCTTGCTGATTATAGATGGGTTCCAGTCAGAAGCAAGCATCCCAATGCCCTACTCACTCCGAAGGTCAGAGACATTAAAGTGGGGACTTTGGAGGGAACAGGGCATTTGCGTGTTAAAATGAAGCCGTTTGGAACACACTAGGTGGAGGGAACAATAAAAGAAAGTCTAATTTTCTTATTATGGTTATATGGAATGTTCCTATTACAATCCCATCACCCCATTAGCTGTTCTTACAACAGGAACTTTTTTTATTATTGCTGTTATTATAATTGCTATAAACAAATGCAGATTTTGTAAGGGGTGTTTTAAAATATGCTTCGTAAGTGTGTTTTCCCTCCCTGCCCTCTACTGAAAAACTTGACATCTCTTCTTTGGACACTGCAAGTAGTTTTACTGTTTAATATATTTCTTACCTATTACACCCATTTAAACTTCATTTGAAATGTGTGACAAAAAATGTATGTAAAATCTCAGAAATAAAACAAAGCAATTATTCTGTATATATACGTTTACTTAAACTCTAGCAAACATCTAGCTTTAAAATGAATCACAAGAACTCACCACCCTGGGTCACATGACCATAAATTATGAAAAAAAAAACTTCCTTGAAGTGACAATCGCATATACCTTTCACAATGCTTGTTGAAGGGTTTCAAGTGTTAAAGGGTGCAAAAACACAGTTTGGAAATTGCCTGATGTTAACTCGTACGGTACCTTCCTAGATCATTAACGATTCCAAGTTTTACTTCTACAGTGTGTTTGCACACATGTGTAAGTGTGTTGTTTGTGATAACGCTGTAGAAAATGACACTTAAGTCACACATAAAAATGTCTGAATGTCACTGCATTAGATTAAAACATTGATTTGGCAAGTCAAAAGTAGCAGCATTTCAGCAACTTAACTACATTTACCAATAGTGTGAAGGTTCTCGTTTATAAAACTGTGTAGCTTTTCCACTAATGAGCTACTTCTTTCTGTAGCAGTAGCAGTGTAGTGTGACAAAATGCTAAATCTGTGTTTTTAATGTCACATCATAATGCACATGTAACCAAGGTAATAACGAAACATTATATATTATATCTCTCATGTGTAATTTTAAATTCTGGTCCATTCAAGTGCATCAGTTTAGAGTACATGACAATTTACAGATTCAAAATAATAATTCAGTGAGTGTGTATTTTAGTAATTTCATTGCTGTCAGAATAGAATAGTTAGAATTGGAAAAATGTTGGTTCTGATTACATTATAAATATTAAGTGCAATTAAATTGAATTTTCTTTTGTGGATGCTTGAAAAACATTGTATAGTATAATATATGAAATATGTGAAATCAAAACGCTGAAGAAATAAAAACATTTGCCTTTGTAATCCTTCATCAACATAAATAAATAAGTAATGTCTAAATTGATTCTGCTTCCAAAATAACTTTCCATTTTTGGTTAATTGTTGATTGTACCATTGTTTTACTGCTGCTGTTGTTTTAGGCTACAGTTGTACGTGATGCAGTCTTTCTTGACTATAGTTACGGCAGTAATTGTGTTCAACTGTAGTGTTTTAAAGGTTACAGCAATGCTAGAAAATAATGACCTTAATGAAAATAATGAATTACTTGACCTTCAACTTCCATGTCCTAGTCAAAATTATGTGCCGAGGAAGTTAGTAGTTACTTATATTGTCCACTTCTTTTGTAAGTCCCAATATGTACGCATATCTCCACCTACTCATATTCAGCATTCAATTTTATTTATTTATTTATTTTATTCTTTCAAGAGTTTTCTTTAACGTTATTCCAATGGCATTTTATACAAAGAGAAGTCCTTCACACAAGTCCAGTTCTACAGTTTAGTCCTGATACTGTTTGACACTAGGACAGTGCATTACAGATTGTTCAGTAATGTTAACTTTAAAAAAAACCATTGGACTTCATTGTGTTATGGCAGATGACCTGGCATGGCTGAATGCAACAATGACGTCTTCATAGTCCTCTGAGAAAAATAGGCTACTGTATAGTCTCATGATGAAATATGAGCATATGTGAATACAGGAAGAAACCAGATCTTGCCCCTAATACATAATACAACATTATATGTCATTCTGCTAAATGCACGTCAAATTAATGAAGCCATTAGGTCATTCAATTAAACTTCAAGCAGTTTCAGCATGTTTAGCTTTGTCTCTTTCTTAAGTGGTCTTTTTCTTATTTTTAAATGATTATTGATTGGTCACTAGTCTAGTCAAGTCAAGTCACCTTTATTTATATAGCGGTTCATGGCAGTAGCTTTACAGAAATAAATTCAATTCAGTTCCATTCAAGTTTATTTGTATAGCGCTTTTTTATAGAATTTCAAAGCAGTTTTACAGGCGATGCATGTTTCTACTGTGCAGTTAATAGTAATATGTTATAAGAGATGACTGTCAAAGTAATGACCATATGGCAGAAATGTAGACAATACAAATCACGCAGGTAGTAAATGACATGTATTCAAACAGAAACTGTGAAACAATTAAGCCACTGATTACATGTTGTAATCACAATGACTATGTAAGGAAAATGTGGCAGTTTTGTATATTTCTTCAAAGTTGGCGTCATGTGAAGTCTTTGCAGGGGTTAGCCTCATCTCTTCTCAGGTGGTGGGTAATCTAAAATCTTCATCAGAGGCTGTAGGCACAATTCCTTCAGGTTGGGCATCCTGGTGTAGAAACAATAAAACAAGCAGGGAAACAATTAGTGTAGCTGCTGTTCATGATTTTTCAAGCAAAAAATAATTATGTGCATTTGATCAGATATAACTGGAGTACAGGGTTATGAGATAAATTATGTGAATGCTTGGTTAAAGAGTTGTGTCCTTAATCTAGATCAGTGGTTCTCAGTTTTAACCGTAGGGATCTACTGCTCTGCACATTTCGTATGTCTTCCTTATTTAACGCACCTGATTCAAATCATCAGCTCATTTAGATCCATGAACTGAACCAAGAGTGTCAGATAAGAGAAACATACTAAAATATGCGGAGTAGTGGTACCCCATGACTGGAATCCCTGCTGAAAAAAAAAAAAAAAAAAAAAAAACAAAAAACAGCTAAAACTGTATCAGTGGTTCCTAGTCCTGGTTGTGGAGAACCCCAACACTATACGCTTCTGATGCCTCTCAAATCTGACACACACATTTGAGGTCTTGGAGCATTTACTAACATGCTGATGAGCTGAATTGTGACTTCTAAAATGCACAGTGTTGAGGGTTCTCCAGGACCAGGATTGGGAAATAGTGATCTAGATTTATACAGAAAGAGTGTGTCTGAACCACAAACGGTATCAGGAAGGCTATTCCAGAGTGCTCTACCTCCTTTAGTAGACTTTGCTATCCTAAAGCCACGTTTCAGATGAGATCTGAAGTGGGAACATCCAACTTCACTTTCAACCTTAATAAGTTACATTTATTATCATGTCACTATCATGTTGCCAACCAGAATATTTTGTGTTTTTGTGTCAATTATGCCAAAAAACAGGGGAAAAAATTAACATAAAAGGCTGCCATTCATTTTAAAAACAGCAGACGAAAAGCAAAAATGAAGGTATAATTTTATAAACTTGATGTGTAATGTTTTTAAGTTTGACATGACGTAGCTTATTGGAAGCAGTGACGTCAAATGACATGTCTTGCTGAAGTCGGGGTTGGTTGATCTGCCCCAAGTTCACAGGTCGGATGTCTGACTTCAAGAGGTGTTCTAGACCAGTGGTTCCCAACCACATTCCTGGAGGTCCCCCAACACTGCATGTTTTCCATGTCTCCTTAAAGGGGTCATCAGATACTAAGTTTACTTTTACATGCTGTTTGAACATTAATGTTTGTTGGCAGTGTATGTACAAATCTACCCTATAATGATAAAAATTCATGCAGTGGTTTTTAATTAATCTGTAAAAATAATATCCCCTTTTTCAAATCGAGCCATTCTCAGATGCCTGTCGTTGTTGCGTCACACCCACAGAGGCTGCTCCCACGATAGTTGATTGACATGAGCGTCTTATCTAAGATCAGTTGTCCAGCCTCCATGTTTCGATGCCGGAGCAGGGATGTAAGTTAGACAAGAATTGAGCAATTGAGGTGTTGTGCTGCTGGATGTAATAATGAACATAGTGGTTGTCATTTATTCCCACATCTGAGCCGCTGAAGATGCAGTGGATTACGTTTGTTTGTGAAGGGAATGCATCTACATAAATGTGTCTATGTTCGTGCAAATCATTCGTGATCCAGCTTCACTTACAGCAGAAGTGAGTATAAGGGTTTTTTATGAATCTTTGTGATCGCCTTTCCTAATAATGTGCTAGTTAGCAAGTTTAGCGGCTAAACGCGGCTAAATGCGGCTAAAGTAAACAGGCTCATCAATCCACAGAGAGAAGAGGTGAGCAGAGCTCATTTGCATTTAAAGCAGCCTCGACCAGAATAGGATGATTTTTGCAGAGCTGATTTTGACAAGGTAAAAAGGTTGCTGTTTTACACAACCATTGAGAATTTTTAACCAAAGTATATTATAGACTTTTCAGATCATCAGCTCATTAGTAGAGACTCCAATACCTGAAATGGGTGTTTAAGACAAAGAATAGATGCAAAATGTGCAGTGTTGGGGGGCCTCCAGGAACGTGGTTGGGAACCACAGTTCTAGACATTATATCCAAGTAGGAGGTGGGAAAAATCTGAATTTCAAGTTTTGTTTAGTAACAGAATGCAGCATAAGTACTAGGCTACCTGAAGTCAGAAAAACATTTGGAGTACTATAGACTGCCAAAAGTTATAATAAATCAAGGACAGTGAAAAAAACTGTCTGAGGAACAAAAGGCATTTGTGGTTGGCCAGACTGAACCAGGATTTCCAGGACAAGAATCTTGACAACTTTCGTGTTTGTTCTTATCATTTCCGGTCAGATAGGTGACATATTAGGCTAATATCTTAATTAATACTGCTCATATGTATCTTTACTACCTATTAACTTTAGTTTGTTAAAATATTACACCCTTTCCTGCTTACTAAGTCCTTCTCTATATGATTTAGCGGCTTCAGCACATTTTCTCTGTGGTTTAGACAGCATAAATTAGCAAAACATTGTATTCAGTATACATTTACCGTGCAATCCATGCTGTTGTTTACATCCGAGTATTTCAAATATTGCTGCGCATCTGGGTAACTGACCAAATTGTGACTTAATTGTGAACACTCTATAGAATTTAATAGTGTCATTATTCAGCTCAAGCCTAAACATTCAGTCTCTTCAGTTCAGCTATCCCTTCACGAAATTTGGATTGGACTACTCAATTAATATGCCTTTATGACCTTTTTTTGGATCTTCTGGGTTTCTGTTGCATGGACTTTGAGTGGAGGAACAGAAACCTCTCGGATTTCATTAAAAATATCTTAATTTGTGTTTCAGAGATGAACCTAAGGGTTTGGAATGACATATGGGTAAGTAATAATTTTGGGATGAGCTATCCCTTTAAAATTTTAAAAACTCTTTCTGCTTTCATACTGCAGGCGTAGTTGGACACAGTGTCGTATCTGTAGATGTGAATGTCCTCTAGACGGTGGAGGAGTCTGGTTGACCGTTCCACCCAAATCAATGTACAGTTTAAATATAGACAGAAGAAATGAGAGGATGGCCGGTTTTGGAGTTTTCTCACTATTATTTGTGTTGACCAACATCGAGTCCACCCTGCCGAGGAATGCCGCCCGTGGCTGGTGGGCGGCATGAGCCTCACACAAGCGTGAGATTAAGACCATACCAAGAAGAACACAACAGGAAAAACAGACTTTTTTGTGGTATCTTGATGTGATTTTGCTGTACGCTGTCTATAGAGCAGTGACAGGGCTGGGGAGACATGGCAGAGGGAAGCTGAATGAAAAATTGCTGTGGAGATGAGAGTATGCAGGGTGTCTCCTCGGCCGTCGTTTCCTGTCCGGAAAAATCCATTCATCATTTTCACGTCTGTGTGTCACAGCTTACTTTGGCAATGAGAGAGACTGTGGTAATGATGACACGCAGGATTGATGAGGTGCGTTTGGGGGGGTGGATGGTCAAACCAGATGTGGACAGTAAAGCTGGAAGGAGGAGAGGAAAAGTATCATCCGTGTAAGGTTATGATGATCTCCTCTCCATATTTACATCAGATGCTTTCTTACTCACCTTTGAGAAGTGTATGTCTATACACAGACTGCTACTTCTAACACTTTAGCCAGAATTTTTTTTAAAAATCTGTCTTTTTTTTCACTTTTCAGAAGTTTAGAAAAGTGAAGTGCAGAATATTACATTTTCTTTTTTTACAAAAACTGCAGCAGAGAGGGAGAATCTCAAGGAATAATAGTTTACTGTATATGTGGATCTGTTTTCACACAGTATCATTTTGCAAGACTTGGAATATGGACTGCTTGCGTGATATAAACTTGCAATTCTGTGTTTATACCTCACAGTTCTGACTTTTCTCAGATTTCCAACAGATTTCTTTTATTTTGTGGTAAAAAATTAGGCTTCTATAGACAGTGAGAGGTTTTATTTTTAGGGTAAATTTTGCTTAAAGCTGAATTTGAATGTAAAATGCAATAAATGTGATTCATGCATCACTGGATTTTTTTCCCCACCTTCATCAAGATATATGGGATTCCATTTGCTAAACATCTGGATCCGGCCACAGCTGTCACTCCACACACCTGCTCAGATTCCACTGAGGCGTAAAGAAAGGCTTTGTCCAACAGTATAGCTCCCCAAAGTCAGACACTGTCCTTTTTAATAAGAAAGAAAAAAATCAAAGATGGGTAGATGGAAGAAATGTTAAAATTAACATTTATATTTATTTGTGCATCAGAGCAGCCCTTTTATTTAACATACCAAAGGTACTGTTTAGTTCTGTTTATTTACAGAACCAAAGCTGCACTCTTAAAAATAAAGGTTCTCTATTGGCATCAGTGAAGAACTTTGAACATCGATGGAAACTTTCAAATGCAGAAACGTTTCTTTATAGTCGAAAAAAGGTTCTTTAGATTTTTAAAATGTTCTTCAAAATGGTTCTTTGAGGAACTGTTCACTGAAAGGTTCTTTGGGGAACCAAAAGTGGTTCTTCTATGGCATAGCTGCAAAAACCCTTTTGGAATGTAAAATCTAAACTTTTTAGTAATGCATTTTAAGCACTGCTTTTTCTATGAGGAACTGCAAATCTAGTTATATTTAGTACAAGAATAGGAAATAATTCAAGGCATCTGAAAGGAAAGTTCACTCATAATTTACAAAACACCATGTCTGTTTCTTCTGTGGGATTTTTTTTTCTCAAAATATCTTTTTAAATACCTTTGAACAACAAGAGTACACAATGGTAGAATTTGCAGTTTTGAGTGAACTACACTTAAAGTTAAATATCTAATTTGAAATTTAATTTGCATGCTGAGAATATGTGTCCGAATTGATAGCACAGTGTGCTGATCTCCCTCTAGTGGTTGAAACTGAAAACTACCATTGACTGACAAGTGTCTCTCATGTCAAAAGTAATGAAGGTTTAAACCTACATAGCACATCTGTGCCAAATGACTAAATAATAACCAGTAAAAACATTCAGTTTAGATCTTCTCTAAAAATATTGAGGAATCTCCTTTTTTAGTCTTCTGGCTCTGGGAATTTGAGTGTGCGGCTGTCTGACTCAGTAGCTGATCAGATCCAGGTGCAAGGCTTTTTCCATGTGCTTTCCATTTGAGCAGATGAAAATGGGGCTCAATTAAAACCAAACACATAGCCTGTCAGCTGTGGAAAGAGCTGAGCTTTGTCAAAGCCAATTCCTGCTCTGAGAGTAAAGAAAAACACTAGTAAAACGATTACCTGAGACTGTGAAGACACACTGAGGATTCAGATGCGTTGAGAAGGAAACAAATCATGCGTCTTTTCTTCTGACACTGAACTGGAGTTCTTTCTATATCAATAAAAAGACCACAGAACAAGGACACGTTTGTCCATAAAATAAGTACAATGAACAGAAAAATGTTTGAATATGTCTTGCCCTTGTATTTATTGAAAGTCTTTTATTATCACATACAGTATACAGTTTTTCCTCATGCACCCAGCATAAATCTAACATGCAGTGAAGTAGTTTTGACATGTTTTCTATCTCTATTTTTTTTTTTTTTTTTTTTTTTTTTTTTTTCATGTTCCCTTTAATTTGAATGTTCCTCATCCTTATTTGTCTAAAGTTTTCTGCAGATGTGATGATTCAGGAGATGTGTGGGTCATTAGAGCAAAAGAACAATGGACCAGTAGAGAAACAAGAGGAAAAAAAATGATGAAAGAAATAATTAAAAGGAAAATGGGGTTAATGAGAGTGGATGAAAATAAATGTCAAGTAGACCAGTGACTAATGTAAACTTGATTCAATTCAGTTTGACTGATTCGACTCAACTCAGAAAAAAAAAAAAAAACACTACAATTGCTGCAGTGACTAATGCATTTAAGAGATTTGATTAGATTCAATTCAACTTGACTTGAATCAACTTCTGCTGGACTTTTCATTATACAGTAAAAACGCTCTTTGTCACATCTTTGCACTTGTGTGTTCGACCTGTTTGTCAGAAGAGGCTTTGGGTACTGTGATGATGGCGATGGATAAATAATCACTTTGTAATTTCTGCGCTCTTTCTACATAAACACCACTGAACTGCAAACACCATTTTTGCCACTATGACCAAGAATGAGATCATGTGGTGACAGACTCGGGGGAAGGTCATGATGGCTTCTTGCAGTCAACACACAACATTGTGCATTGTGTCTGCCTTCAGAGCATGAGTGAGCGTATAGGGTCATGTGTTGTGACTAAAGGCAGAGTCCAATATGCGAGGATATCTTATTATAAATGTGGATATTGAAGAGGCAATGTGTGCCACCTCACACACCTGGGAGGTCGAAGATGCTCTCGGCTCTCCAGCTGTGCCAGATGTACCTTTGCAAACATCTGTTTTGTGTTTCTGTCTTTAAAAATAAGGGAAATCACTAATGAAAATACATAGCAATCATTTAGTGCTTTTGCAAATCAGAGAGAGATGGCATCCCTATAGGGAACAACACAATCAAAATTGTTTCTCCTAAAAAGCAAGGATATTAGATGGAGAGCAAACTAAGGATTTACTGCTCAGATTTTTCTCTTAAAGGGGTCATCGGATGCCCATTTTCCACAAGTTGATATGATTCTTAAGGGTCTTAATGAAAAGTCTATAAAAATTCTTAATGGTTGTGTTAAAAAACACCCTTTTTACCTTGTCAAAATGAGGTCTGCAAAAATCATCCCATTCTGAGGGATTGTTCCTTTAAATACAAATGAGCTCTGCTCGCCCCACCCCTCTCTTCTCTCTGTGGAGTGACGAGCTATGCTCAAAGAGATTGTTTACTGTAGCTGAATTTAGTGTGTTATTAGGAAAGGTTATTGCAGAAATTCATTTAAAAATATCTTATACTCACTTCTGCTGTAAGTGAAGCTGGATCACAAACGATTTGCGTGAACATAGACGACCACTATGTTCATTATTACATCCAGCAACACAACACCTCAATCGTTTAATCTGAGATATTCTTGTCTAACTTACATCCCTGCTCCGGCATCGAAACAATGGAGGTTGGACTGCTACAGCTGATCTGAGGTAACACGCTAATGTCAATCAACTATGGTGGAAGCGGCCTCTGTCAGTGTGACGCCACACCAACAGGCATCTAAGAATGGCTCGGTTTGAAAAAGGGGATATTATTTTTACAGATTAATTAAAAACCACTGCATGGACTTTTATCATAATAGGGTAGATTTGTACATACACTGCTAACACACATTAATGTTCAAACAACATGTAAAAGTGAACTTTGCATCCGATGACCCCCTTAAGAAAAGTCCCCAGTCCCCAAAAGCTGGGACCGAGATGGGTCTTGCACATGTTGCCCAGTTGGGTCCCAGTGGCAAGTGCAATCCCATATGGAATCCATGTGGGCAATTAAAATTGGGCCATTATGGAACCCACGGACAATCCCACATAGAGCCCATGTTTCAGCCCATTTCAAACCCACATGGGCCCCACAATCAAATGTTAGCTGGGTTAAAGCTGGGACCGAGATGGGTCATGTGCATGTTGCCCAGTTGGGTCCCACCTTGTGACAAGTGCAATCCTATATGAAATCCATGTGGGCAGTTAATATCGGGCCATTATGCAACCCACGGACAATCCTATATGGGGCCCATTTTTAAGTCCAGTTCATACCCATATGGGCCCCACATACAAATGTTGGCTGGGACCTTATATGCGTCTCCTCTAGAGTTTCAGAAGAGCTGAAAAATGTCTCAAATTTGTGCTCAGATTTGTCATGGTGAATCTCAGGAAAACATGAACATGTGACATTATTTTCGATGATGATTCTCAGTAGCATACAAATGATTATTAATAGAATATTTTCCAGTTACAGTCTTATAGCATTATTTCTATCACATTAATATTTATTTATTTACTTACACTTTTTTTTAAAGACCAGTTATCACTATTTAACTAGTAGCTTATTAGCATGTATATTACTAGCATATTGGCTGTTTAATAGTACTTTTTAGAGCATATATTAATGTCTTAGGATCATATTTTAAATCCTGTATAGCCAAACATAACAACAACCCTACTAACTATTAATAAGCAGAGAATTAGGAGTTTATTGAGCCAAAAGTCATAGTTAATTGTTAGTTAATACTGAGAATTATTTTTTTATTCATTCATTAATTTATTCATTTATTTATCAATCAATCAATGGGCACAATGACACTGGAATTCATTTGTTTTCTTTTGATATTTAATATAGACATATTCTTGGCCATGAGATTTGTGATATTCAGCCATGATTCAGCTGACAAGATATGATCGTCTGCAAGAGATTTCAGTAACAGTTTAGATTAGGGAACACTATTGGGTTATTTGGCAACCCAGCGCTGAGTATATATTGGACAGAACACATGCTGGGTTATTTTGACCCAGCTGGTTGGGTAAAACAGCTGTAACAATCCTACCCGATCGCCATTGTGTCTATTAATAATCATATCAGCTTATGAAAAATGGGCATCCGATGATCCCTTTTAACCCTGCATTTGGGTAGAAAAAAATAACCCAGCATTAAAAATGACCCAGCAAGTAAAAAATATTAAAAATAACCCAATAAAGAAAAAAAAAATAATAATAACCCAGCGTTAAAAATGATCCAGCAAGTAAAAAATATTAAAAAATAACCCAGTAAAATGACACAACAAGCTGAACCCAGCATTTGGGTTAAAAAAAAACTACACAGCACCTGGGTAAACATATTAAAAACAACCCAGCATTTTTTAGAGTGTAGTTGCTTATTAACATGCATATTACTAACATATTGGTTGTTTAAATGCTAGGTTTAATACAACCCAGTGCTGGGTAAAATATGGGCCAACCCACCGGTTGGGTTACTACCCAGAAGGTTGGGTTAAACATTTAACCCAAGCGCTGGGTCACACGCTAGGTTGTTTTTAACCCAGCAGTTTTAGAGTGTAGTACTTTCAAAGCACATATACTGCATGATCATATTCAACATCCTTATCTCACCCCATATCTAAACTTAACAACTACCTTACCAACTATTAATAAGCAGAGTTTATTGAGGCAAAAGTCATAGATAACAGTTAGTTAATAGTGAGAATTGGACCTTAAAATAAAATGTGACCCAAATAATCCTAGCTGCTATCCACTCTTTAGTTCTTACTTTTATGAACTGAGACCTCCAGTAAGTCTACAGAGCTATATATATATATATATATAAAACATCAAAGCAATAATATTGTCTTCTGGGATAATATACTGATACAGTAAAAGTACAAAGCAAACAAAAGGGAGAATGTGTGTTTGTCTTTCTAGACTGCTGTTTTCAGATCCATTTGAAAAGAAAAAAGCTCAATAGAAGTCACAAAGTTTCAGGATTTCTGAAGCAAAAAGCAAACACAAAGGAGAAAGGAAGCAAACCGATCAATTACTGCCCCTCCGATGACATGCGTTTACAGGCAGAAATGCTTTCATACTTATCTTAGTGGGCATTGAGCGAGGCGGTCAGCGCTCGCTGCGTGTGCTCTGAAAACACCAGCATTAAACAAGCACATTCACTCTTTAAATGCCAATGAAAATAAAGAGAGAGCTATTGCACTCCGAAGCAACAGGGGAGAAAACTAACAGAGCGTGACGGAGAGCGAAAACTAACACTGCTTGAAGGACTTCATAAGGTCTTGTGGCTCTCTAATATACGACAGTAGTAAATTCTCTAGTTAGTGTCCTCGAGGTCAGACGTTTAATGTGTTGCTTCAGATGATAGCAAGAGCGTTTTACTGAAAGATCAAATGTTTATTGTCGCAACAAACACCAGCCAAGCTGTGTGATTTCTTACATAACTCAAATTACTCAAAAACAACAGTGAAGTGAAGTGTAAATAATACAGCATTCGTTCAAAGACAAGCTCAGACTACTGTCTGCTATACTGTCTCTGACTAGTTGCCTGCTGTTCTAGTAGCCCCACTCTTGTCTGACCTCAAGAACAAGTTTTTGCAGCTAAAACAGGCCAGCACATAGATGAGTAGCTAGGAGTTTACAGTACGGCCTGAAACAAATACGCAGGTACATGAGCACGGATACTTCTAGCAACACAAGCTTAATTTCATGCACCGCTGTGTTCCGAAATGTGTCAGAATACAAACTATAATGTTACAGAAGTACACACAGTGTTTGCCAAAAACGCAGCTGTATAAGTGGCCATTAGCGTGAATTGTCCTCTGCTACAGTATCTTCAAACTACTGTCATAGTGGAACAACAATTTAAAGATAGCTTGATTTTAGACTAAATAACAACACATATTGATAAACAGCACACACATTTCAAGGTAACTCTACTATCCTTGAGTTCTGACTAACCCAGATATGCCATTATTGTGTTAGCTAGCTAAACATTGACAGTTTTCTACTTTAACTAACTTGCACAGCAAGACTGTCTTCAGCCTTCACCGAAAGAGTAACTTTTTTAATACAAAGGTATTGCTGGTTAGTATGGGCCAGTTAGTCACACTAATGCTAATGGCCCCTGCTGAAAAAAACAGGACACCATCACAAAATTTTGTAATGGTTTTACTGCTTATAATGGGACTTGTATTGGTTTTAATGGAAACTGCAATGGACCCTGTGGGTTTCTACTGGTAATTGTTCGCCTTTTATAGGTGGCTTGTTAAAACCACTAAATCCTAATGGAACATGTCCCAAAACACACTACAGAAAACCATTTTAATGATTTTAATGGTTAAATGTTGATGGTTTGTGATGTTTGTAGTGGTAGAATATCTGTGATTGTTTCTATTGTTTTTTTGTTTTGTTTTGTTTTTCAGCAGGATATAGCTCTCTCTACCCTGTTGAAAGAACAGTATATGCTGGTTAGGTATGTTTTGTAGCATGGCTGCTGGTTTAAGATGGTCCTTAACTGGTCATGAGCTGGTTTAAGCTGGTCATGTGCTGGTCCTAAGATGGTCCTAAGCAACTACTGCCTGCTCAGGACCAGCTAAGGACCAGCACATGTTCAGTTTAAACCAGCTCAAACCAGCAGCAATACTTCAAAACATACCTAACCAGCATTTGCTGTTTTTTTTTTTTTGTTGTTGTTTTTTTCAACAGGGTAGGTATTATAAACGAGGTCTGCATTTCCCCAAAGTGTCCCAAGCATACATAGATTAAACAGCACAGTGGTTTCTATGATCAACTTCGACTTATGATGCTTTAGCAAAACACATCCCAGTTTAATTTATGATAGTCCCTGCTAGTGTCTCTTGAACGAACATTGAAAATGCAACATTTTCTTGCTTTAAGTTCTGAATTGCATTTCGGACACATTTAGCACAGGGATGCATGAAATGAAGCTTGCTTAGCTAGAAGTGCTTGCATTTACAGACTCACGTGTATATTTCAAACCTATTTCTGAGCAAGTAAGGCAATGTATCCTAGTGTCATGTCTAAAATGATCAATATAAAAGGGTCAGATCATGAGTTAGTCTCATAAGCCCCTTTCACACAGTAATACCAGTAAATTTTCGTTAAATTACTGGACTTTACCGATACAAAAATGCACTGTTCACACAGGCAATGATGTTCCGTCTTTTACCGGTACAATGCCATTCACACACTTTCAAAATAGTGGTAAATTCTGTGACATCATTAACTAGAAATGACCACTAATTAACACTAATTTGCCACTAATTAACCAGAAATTACTCTTTTGCAGAGACATTGTATTAGACCACTTCAAACCGAGCTACACAGTGCGGTGTAAATGCGTCATCTGCTTCAGAATGTTATGATTGGCCTAAAGTGGACGTTATACGTCAGCACCTTCTGAACTTGTACGTGCTCATACTGGTCACTCTGCGTTCACACACCAAAAATACTGGTAATTTACAGGTAATGTTACAACTTCCCCAGTGTTGGGGAGTAGATAGCTAACATAACTACATTTTCTTTTCTTCTTTTAAAGATTTATTTATGGGCTTTTTTATGCCTTTATTTGGACAGGACAGTGTAGATTAGACAGGAAAGCATTTGGTGAAGAGAAAGGGGAGTGGGATTGGCAAAGGACCACAAGCCGGGATTCGTACTCAGGTCACCGTGAGCGCAAATGCACTGTATGTTGGCACACTAACCGTGAGGCTATTGGTGCATTTTCTAGTAGCGTGACAGTAGGTCAGCTACTTTTAAAACAGCGTAGCTTTTCCAGTAGCTAATTACTTTTTCCAGCAAGTAGTGTTGTAGTGTGACCAAAAGCTACATTCCATTTTACTACATTCTGTAGTGCAGCGCAGCGTCATCTGACTAGAATCTAGATCACAAACTAAATTTATTTAATACCGCCATCTGTTGTGATGTCACGCATCTTGCGTCTTGGGGTCTGGCCACTGGCAAGAGATCGATGATTTTGCATATTTCACATGAATCAACTGTATTTTATGCAAAACAAAGATTAAAATTTGGTCTACATTGACGACTTATTGCACTCTAATCAAATGTCTATTTTGCAATGATGAACCATCATAGTATAATGACGTTTTGTCATGAACACCCCCCCACCCCCACCCCGCCCCAAGTTTTGTCATGAACACTAATCAAACAGAAAATAAAATCGCAATATAGTGTGCGTATCATTTGGCAAAGGATGGTTGTGGCGGGATTCCACACAAAGCCCAGCTGATGATTGACATCTCAGAGCGGCTCCAGTCAGTAAATACAGCATGCTGTGACTTTAACCTGCTTATTTTAAAACTCTGATAAGTTGCATATTTTGTTCTTGCACTGATGTCATGTTTGTAGCAATTTTGCACTTTTACAATCAGTTTGAGATAATGTAACTATATTACTATATTTTATTATTGTGTGAATCGGATAGTTTACAAAATCTAACTATTGGGACACTTTTTGTAATTTAAATAATGCAGAAAAATGTGTCCCAATCAAATTCACCTACCCTTCACCCTAATTCACCCTATTTTTTAAAATCATGATTGCTTTACAGTATATTGTTTTAAACCCCAAATATCTTTTCCTCATAACTTCATTGTATTTTACTTATAACTTCATTATATTTCTTCATTAACATTTATTCCATTATTTGCCATATGTAAAAAATAAATTTAAAAAATAAATAAATAAAATAATTAAAATAATTTTTCAGAAGGCCAGCTTGAATGTAGCTTAAAGGAGAAGTTCACTTCCAGAACAAAAATGTACAGATAATGTACTCACCCCCTTGTTATCCAAGATGTTCATGTCTTTCTTTCTTCACGCGAAAGGAAATTATGTTTTTTTGAGGGAAACATCTCAGGATATTTCTCCATATAATGGACAGGTATGGTGGAGTATTATATATGGTGTAAGTATTTAAATACTTTTTAATCTCAAACGCTCGTCTCGTCTTGCTCTGTCTGAACTCTGTGTATTCTGGTTCAAGGCAGTTAGGGTATGTCGAAAAAAAACTCCAATCGTATTTTCTCCCTTAACTTCAAGAATCATTTCAAAATCATCCTACAGAAGTACCCCAACCCAGTGCAAAGAAGATTAAACACCCTTAACAAAAAAGGTAAAACAGCGATGTTGTCAGGATCCTGGACTTTGTGTTCAATGTTTTTGCCCCAGCCTTAGTTCCTACGTTCCCTGTGTTTATAAGCCTGGTGTTTTCCTCAGTTACCTTGTCTTGCGTTAAAGTTGTATTGGGTAGATGTCTCCTGTGTTCTTGGATAAATTAAAGACTCTATTTTGGATTACCCCTTCACCGTGTGCTTCATCCTACATACCCGTGACAGATATAGGACGATTTTGAAGTTGAGGGAGATCATGAGATAGGAGTTTTTCAACATACGCTAAGTGTCATGAACCGGAAAAAAACTGAGTTCAGGCAGAGTATGACAAGGCGAGCATCTGACATTAAAAAGTATATAATTTGTATTATTTTTATGAAAATAACCGATCATTTCGCTAGATGAGACCCTTCTTCCTCAGCTGGGATCGTTTGAAGCTGCATTTAAACTGCACTTTGGAAGTTCAAACATGGGGCACCATAGAAGTCTACTATATGGAGAAAAATGCTGCACTGTTTTTCTCAAAAAACATAATTTCTTTACGACTGTTAAAAGAAAGACATGAACATCTTGGATGACAAGGGGGTGAGTACATTATCTGTAAATTTTTGCTCTGGAAGTGGACTTCTCCTTTAACTACTTTAATTTACGAGTAGCTTGTAGCTGGTTAAACTACAGTTTCAAGAAGATTCCCTTACACTGAACTTCACATACTGGTAAATTTAAGTATTTTTATAAACATGAAAAAAAAACATTAATGGTGTCCATCTTGAGACAAAACAAAGGTACTGATATTAAGATCAGTTAGTGCAAGTTTCTTTTAGTTGAAACAACTCAAGATTTTAGTCTGGGACTAGGCTTAAGCCTTGTATTATTATTCTCACAGCCCAGTGTTGTAATATTCGAAACCAGAAGAGAATAGCATATGCACATCTCCAAAATGTCTTGTAAAGAGCACTGTGTATCTTAAAGTCAGTGATCAAAAGCACTAAAAAACATATTTTCCGTATGAAAACATTAAAATGAGTGTGTGTATTCTGTGCTGTGTGTATGTACTGTGTGTGTATGTATGCATGCATGCCATTTAGCTTCGAGTCCAAGACAAGACAACGAATCTGAATGTGCTTTTCTTTGGGAAGAATAAACTCTGGTTTCGCATCAGTGTCACTACTACAAAACATATCTGCAGTAGTACTCAAGACTGAGTTCGATTTAAGACCAAGTCCAAATGCTTCCAAGTACATTATAATAAGGACTTTGACTCGAGACTGAAAACCAGGTCCGGTCTCAAGTACTACGACACTGTCACGAACAGCCGAAGGGGTTTCACATCTCGAGCTGCTGCTATTTCAGACCTCAGCTTATCATTTCTTGCAATAATTCAGCTGAATTGGGCCTTGACTTTATGTAGGTCATCTCCGTAATGAGATCAGTGCAGGGTTGTCATTCACCGTGATACACACAACATTCGCATAGCGCTTTGTGACACTTTTTCTGTTCTTTTCAGGATGATTTGATTATTCCTAGTATGTAAATCAGAATCTAGACAAGCTTCTTCAATAGCATACCTCAGCTGGGCAGCGGCCTTCATCCCATCAGCGATTTTGACCAAGTGATCGATGTGGCAGCAGTCGACGTGGAGATTCATTTCACCTCGGGTTGTATGTTGGGAAGCAGACGAGAAGAGTTTTGAAATTCTAGCCTTGAGGACCTAACTGTAACAGCATCTTGAACAGCATTCCGCATTCATTACATGCTGCTAGCTTCCTTTGTCATACTGAAAACAGGAAGCTGAATAGCAAGAGCATTTGAGGAGTACTCAAGGGCCCGCTGCCTTTGGTTTCTCTACAAGCAACCTTGTCTGTTTTAGACAAGAGAAATCAAGGATACAAAACCTGAAATGCGAGAGGTACGAGCGATGAAACAGCAAGCTCCCTGGAAATTTTTTGTTTTGTATTTGCTGCCAAGAAAGAAAGCAGTGCCGTGTAGCGTAGAGAAAAAGAACAAAGACATGCTGTGTTTGTATGTGTTGTGAGCGCTGATCTGTTTTGCTCTCGGCATGAGTACGGGTCTCTCACTGAAGCAAAACACTGGAGTACAGGCCACTTATTAAAATACTGACTGCGGTGACTGTTACCGCTACATGATAAATGTATTTAATAAAGGCTTCACACTGCCTGCGTTAGCCTCCATTTAAAGTTGCTTTCATTACAGGCACAGTCTTATTATGATACCCCCCTCACTGTGCCAGTAAATACGGGGAGTGCAATGTTACACGTGTCTAACACGCTGCATTATTAGCAGTCTTTTGAACAGAACAATACACGTCCATGCTGTTGGGTTTTGATGTGTTAATGGGCAAAAGATTCTTCACTTCTGAAATATTCTAGGCTGAAATGCTAGCAAATTTAAAGGTTTTATGCTAAGTGTTACATGAACATCTCAAGTGTTGGAGAAAATTACTCAAAAAGTAATGCATTACAATATTGCGTCACTCCATAAAAAGTAACTAATTGTGTTACTTAGTTACTTTTTACAGAAAGTAATGCATTATACTTTTGTGTTACTTTTTGCACCTGGGCTGGGCTTGCTTATTTGTTTTTAATAACAAAAAACCCAAAGGTTATATTTTTGGCAGCTGTAAAAGCCCTTTTACCAAAAGTGAAATTAATGAGCCTCTGGCTGAGGAAAGTGTCTCTTCCTCTGCACCTCATTCCCTATTTCTCTCAACACAGGGACAGAAGAGGTGTCAGTGAATAAAAGGGAAAACAAAGTATTTTCCATTACTTGAAAAAGTAACTCAGATATTTGTTACTTTTAAAAAGTAATCTGATTGCATAACATACATTACGTAACTGCTAATAGACATCTACAAAACCTGCTCACAGACTTATTTTGGATGAAAATAAATATTTTTGCAAACCAATATGTATATATTTTTTTTTTCTGCATGTTCCAGATTTTGTGTTTTGACTAATGCCCATTTTCTGCCCCTGTATCCATGTGCCTTCAGCTGTAATGTGGCCGTGCTTTGGGGGCCTATGTTTTATTAATTTGGAGATGAGCTCAGCTATTGATGGGGTTGGCAGCCCATGGGTTCAATTAGGATAATATGGGGAGTGGAGGAGATTATGGGCTGCTATTTAAGTGGGGGTATATCTCTTCCTGACAGTTATAGTCCAAATGGAACAAATTGCACCTTGTCTGCCGCCAGTGTGCAGCACAGGAATGAGCACATGGTTACTACACAGATGGGACATACCAGATCTGCCCTGCATCTGAACATGAGACGGTTTATGTGGGTCTTTACAGATCTGTTGTGAAACCACTGAAATGCTCTTAAAAGTAAAGGCTGTTGAATGGTTCCTTACAGCACCTATTCTTGTCTTGTCAAGAACCTCTTTTGGCTGTATAGTTTTTGAGTTGCTCTATGGTCCTTTAGAGATGAAAATGTTCTTGGTGTTACATTTACAGGTTCTTCAGATCAGTGTATGGAACATAGACCGTATGGTTTTGTGTAGCCAGGATTTTACATTTACATTTATTGACTGAGGAGATGCTTTCATCCAAAGCAACTTACAAATGAGAAAGCCTGATTAAGGACAAAATCTGGTCCACTTTGCAGCTTATTCTGGTGGCACCTTGGTTAGGTACATCACACCTACTAAGTGTTTTGACTGAAATCTGACCCTTTTTACAGAGATTTGTCACACTCACTAATTGAGAACATAAAAGGGGTCACAAACTAAACCACTAAATTCTCTGACTTTACTCTCTGTTTCCAACAAGATAGTAGAAACTAGCCAATAAAAGAACAGGTGCACCATGCAAACATAAACAATTACAATTGTTCCTAAAAAGCTCCTTTTTAGTGGAAAATTATGTATGTCTTAAATCATTATTTCACACACAGTCTAGGCCCTGTGAAGTCTGCATATTTCCATATGCTTTCTGTTTTACATTTCTTGATGTGGTTTTGTTTATAGAACTTCCATAACAATTTACTGACATGAACAGATTGTAGGCATTCTGTCCGGTGCTGAGACTTATAAAGTCTTATAAAGAAACAGAGAATATATATAAGAAACAAAAATCAATAAAAAAATAAACAGAAAAAATTAGCTTGTAATTTTGCCAGGACATTATCCATTAAAGGGGTCATTAGATGCACTTTTACATGTGATGATAAAAATCCACCCAGTGTTTTTTTTTTTTCATTACCCCTTTCTCAAATCAAGCCATTCTCAGATTCTTCACCGTGTGACGTCCGCCATTATTTCGATGCCGGAGCAGGAGTAGACAAGAATGTCTCCTAAGCGATTGAGGTGATCTGTCGTTGGATATAATAATGAACATAGCAGTCGTCATTTACTCCTCAACATCTGAGCTGCAGAAAATGCAGAGGATTACTTTCGCTTTTGAAGGGAATGAGCCCTATGATCTACCTAAATGCACCTGTTCGCGCAAATCATTCAGCTTCATCTACATCTTTTTTTATGAATCTTTGCAAATCACCTTTCATAATAATGTGCTAGTTAGCAAGTTCCGCGACTAAATGTGGCTAAAGTTCACAGTATCAAGAGAACTGCTCGTCACCCCACAGAAGAGAGGGGCGGGGTGAGCAGAGCTCATTAGCATTTAAAGGGACATGCACTGAAATAGTTTTTTTGAGTTTGAGGGGTTTTTTTTAGTGAAAAGGGTGTTGTTTTACACTACCATTGAGAAATTTTAACCAAAGTATGTTATAGACTTTTCATTAAGACCCTAAAGAATCATATCAACTTGTAGAAAATGGGCATCCGATGACCCCTTTAAAATCTGCAGTAACACTAGACTTTTCACACTTTACAGCATCTTATTTAAAAAACATAATTCAACATGTAACACATCAAAATTCCAAAATGTTTGGAATTCGTAGATTGGAGTTCACCAAACTGAAACTGTGGAATGCAGAAAAATTCACGAGCTTGCGACTTCTGTCTGCCTCAATTTTATGTGTAGGAGGGTTTGCACTTGCATTGCAATTTGGTCAGCTACCCAGGCAGTTACTGGCTATTCTCAGATGTAAACAACAGCATGGATTGCATGGTTAATATACTATGTTGTTCTGCTAATTTATGCTGTCTGAACCATGGAAAAAGCATGTGGAAGCTACTAAATCATATAGAGAAGGACTTAGTAAGCAGGAAAGGGTGCAATATTTTGAGAAACTAAAGTTAAAGGGGTCATTGGATGCAAAGTTCACTTTTACATGTTGTTTGAACATTAATGTGTGTTGCCATATGTACAAATCTACCCTATAATGATAAAAATCCATGCAGTGGTTTTTAATTAATCTGTAAAAATAATATCCCCTTTTTCAAACCAAGCCATTCTCAGATGCCTGTCGGTGTGGCTTCACACCCACAGAGGTCGCTCCCACAATAGTTTACTGACATGAACGTCTTACCTCAGACCCGCCCTAAATCAGCTGTAACAGTCCAATCTCCATTGTTTCGATGTAAGTTAGACAAGAATATCTCAGATGAGCAATTGAGGTGTTGTGTTGCTGGATGTAATAATGAACATAGCGGTCGTCATTTACTCCCGACATCTGAGCCGCTGAAGATGCAGTAGATTACGTTTGTTTGTGAGGGGAATGCGCCTCCTGATCTACATAAATGTGTCTATGTTCGTGCAAATCATTCGTGATCCAACTTCACCTACAGCAGAAGTGAGTATAAGGATTTTTGTATGAATCTCTGCAATCACATTTCCTAATAATGGGCTAGTTAGCAACTTTCGCAGCTAAAGTAAACAATCTCTCCAAGCACAGATCGTCACTCCACAGAGAGAAGAGAGGGGCGGGGCGAGCAGTGCTAATTTGCATTTAAAGGAACAATCCATCAGAATGGGTTGATTTTTGCAGAGCTCATTTTGATAAGGTAAAAAGGGTGTTGTTTTACACTAACGTTAAGAATTTTTAACCAAAGTATATTATAAACTTTTCATTAAGACCATAAAGAATCATATCAACTGGAAAATGGGCATCCAATGATCTTTTTAACAGGTGGTAAAGATACGCATGAGCAGTATTGTTTAAGATATTAGGCTTTCTAATATTGCACCTAACTGACTAGAATAAGAATAAACACGAATGTTGTCAAGATTCATGCCCTGAAAATCCTGATTCAGTTTAGCCAACCACAATCACCTTTTATTCCTCTGACAGTTTTTTGCACTCTTCTCCTTGATTTGTTATAACTTTTGGCAGTCTATAGTACTCCAAATGTTTTTCCTCGCCAACCAAGTACAGCCCAAAGCATGATAATAATTGATAGTTTTCAGCAGCAATAATCTACTAAATATGCAAGTTTCATTGGGTTCAGTGGCATTGTTTACGTTCAGTGTCGCCAATATGGCCGATTGATGAAAACAATCTATAAATGCAAGTCATTGCAACAAAAAGTGTAGTGTGACAGACCCTTTATGTACAGTGCGATTTGTACATCACAATAAATGGAAAGATCAGTACGAAAAATTCCCTCTTTTGAACACAGTAGGGCCCTATTTTTATGGACTTCTAAGAGTAGACTTGCTAACATTACATGCTAACAGACCTTATACTCTAGATGGATTGTGAACACATGTTGACTAAAGTCTGGATTTCTTTACACATTACTTTACATTATTTATACCACATTGTTTACGTACTTACAAGTATCTATCTAAAACAGTAACTAAAGAAGAAAGCTGACCCACCACCATCTGCACACCTCACAACACTGCAAGTCAGCCAAAACAAACAGACATGTAAAAACAACCATGTGTTTCTAGAGAAATAAAGCACATCAGTCACTTCAGCAAGCCCATCACTCAAAACCCAGCTAGGAAAACAGGCTGCCATTCCTTTTGTTCTTCCACTAACGTGAAACCAGTTTAGGTTTTTAACATGACGGCACTCCTAAAGAAACAGCTTATCCAAAAATGAAAAAAAAATGTCTGCCTACTCACCCTCATGTTGTCCCAAACCCGTATCTCCAAGCAGACAAAAAAGAAACACCATAAAAATGCTTCATTTAAAGTCTTCTGAAGCCATACAATAGCTTTGTGTGAGGACCAGGCTGAAAATTAAGTCATTATTCACTGATTTGATCCACATTTTCGTTTATTCAAATATGACATGACAGATTTGAATTAAGTGACTGCAAAACATCTCCTGCAGTGTTTAACGGAAGAAAGTAAGTCACATAAATGAGTCACCAGGATAAGTAAATGTTACTTTCAGCATGAACTCTTTCTTTTAAATGGGTTTGCTGGACCAGGGTCTCATGTACAGCATTTATTTGGTAAAACAGAGCCGTCTAATGCTCAGTGTCTCTGCAACACATTGTGTGAAACTGAATAGGGCACATATTAAACACAGACCGTGAGACTGGCACAGTGTGGCAGCTATACAGAGAAAGTCTATAAAGACTGAACCCAGTATTTGCTTTATTTAAAGAGACATTGAGACAGTATAACAGCTGTGTTTGGCCTTGTTCAGTATCTTCTCTTCTTTTGGTCTCCCCAAAGTGTTCACTATCTGTGAGACTTCATGCTGGTGACTGGGCTGATGACCCTGTCTTTCAACAACAGGGGGGGTTTGAGGGTTGTTTTTGGAGAGGGTTATAAAAGACAGGATGAGATGAAGAGGAAAGAGCTCTTTTAGAGTCTTTGAGTTGCACTCAACCCTAAAAGTAATGCTGTTTTAAAAAAACAATAATGAAAGCAACATTTTTATGATATTTGACTATCACTTACTTTATCACTTGACTTTTATCAATGCACAAACATAGAGCGCATCAAATATGATAAACATAGACCGTCAAATGTACATTCATCACACTCTAAAACAAACCGCATTGGGTTTTGCACATCATGCATTTGACACTTGAGCTTTTTCCGTGTTCACCATATTAGATGTAGGTGTGTCAATCATTGAAAAATGATTTCTGTTTCGAAGATGTTCAGAATTTTAATCTTTGGGCAAATAACCATTTAATTAATGCCTTAATTCAAATAACATATTATGGAAGCTCAAATTAAATGTTTCCCTTTCTTTGTTTTCTTTCAGTTGATGGAAGCTAACAATTTAAGCCTACTGGCCTTGCATGGTAATAACTGATTAGCTAACAAGATATCATAAAATGCAAATTTTATAAAATTCTAATCACATCACATTCTTTTTTTTTAAGAACTCTTTGATTAACTAACAAGAAATCATAAACAAGATAATAAAGTGCAAAATTTTTATATTGTAGTCACATTACATTGTTTTTCTGTTAAAACTGAACTAAAAAGCTATTATAAATATAGCTGCAAGCAGCGATTACCAGGATTCAAGCACTTTAAGCACATACGAAAAAAGGCATTACATATTATTTAGCAAACCTGTAACCAACTAAATCAATGATATCAAAAAGCTTTAGGTAATTTGCCACAGAATTTAAATATTTAAAATTTAACCACGCGTCGTACAATCGTTTACGCCCTTGAAAAGTGTGAATTCTCAAATTTCTTACAGACCTTTATGGACGTGAGTCAAGCAGGCCCACCGAGATTTATTCCAGTCGGCCTCCGTTAACCTTGACTAATAGGTGCTCAAAATTCATCGGCCTATGGCTGCCATGTTTTTTGAGATACGCAAAATGTCCTTATAGACGCTTGTGGCACTTTGGACCAAGACCGTGCATAGTGATTTTCACATCGATAGGACAAACGGTTGCGTAGTTATGGCTGTTTTTTTTTCTCTCTTATAGTGCCACCAAGTGGCCAAACTCCATGACTTTTTGAATGTTTGTCAGAGATATCTCATTCCGTTCAAAAGCTATAGCCATTTTAGTAAAGGCGGCCCTGCCTCTTTCAAACCTTTTGACGTCCCTTTGCAACAGAGTCAAAAATTCAACTTTTTTGGATTATAATTATATTCACTCTCCAGGGAATCTTTGTGCATTGTTTTTTGAGGAAAGCATTTCAGGATTTTTCTTCATATAATGGACTTAAATTGTGCCCCCGATTTTGAACTTCAAAAATGTAGTTTAAATGCAGCTTCAAAGGGCTTTAAATGATCCCAGCTGAGGAAGAAGGGTCTTATCTAGTGAAACGATCAGTCATTTTTTCTGAAAAACAAAAATTTGTATACTTTTTAAGCACTTAAGTTCGCGTAGCACAGGCTCTCGGATGCACGTCCACGGGTCGTTCTTGAACAATTCGTTCATTTTGAATGAATCTTTAATGTGACTCACAAAGAACAAGTCGTCTCGGGGGAGTGATTCATTCAGTCGCGCATGCGCAACATCGTATTAGGTTCTGTACTGGAATTAGTTCTCCTGTTTCGAGTCTTCAGGTTTTTCGAGTCGTTCGTTCATCTTATGAGGCTGTCACGTGATGCTGATTTTGCTAAAATTAACGAAATGACTTGAAAAAAAGATTCGTTCATTTTGCTGAACGAGACTCTGAGTCGGTAAAATGATCCGAACTCCCCATCACTACTACCAATCACGTCTGAGTTCATTGTCTGTGTACTCCGAGAATGGCGACACGTTGTACCTTTTTGTTTGTAAACAGCGTTTGACTTACTTGCACTTAGTCTTTATGTATTCGCTTTGTAAACACTGGGTCTGTAGTTCCACCTACATTCGACGTGACCGTTCGACATGATTCAATAGTACGTAATGTTGTGAACGCGCATGCCAGAACCTGTGCTACACGAGCTTTTGTGCTTAAAAAGTATACACATTTTTATTTTCCGAAAAAAATTACAGATCATTTCGCTAGATAAGACCCTTCTTCCTCGGCTGGGATCATTTAGAGCCCTTTGAAGCTGCATTTAAACTACATTTTTGAAGTTCAAAATTGGTGGCGCAACTGAAGTCCATTATATGAAGAAAAATCCTCAAAAACCATAATTTCTTTACGACTGAAGACAGAAGGACATGAACATCTTGGATGACAAAAGGGGTGAGTAAATTATTTGTGAATTGTTGTTCTGGAAATGGACTTCTCCTTTAAGGAGTTTTAAGCGATTTTGTACTTTTGTTCGCTGTAGCGCCCCAGTCAGGCCAATTGGGCGTGTCTTGGTGACATTTAGACGGTGTGAGTACTACCGTTCCTCCAAGTTTTAAGTCTCTACGACTTACGGTTTGGTCTGTATGATCAGTTTAATATGGAGATTAATGATACTTGGCCATTTTAACAATTATAATAGGGTTTCTGTATGATGTGCTTGAACACCTAAAAATAACTATTAAAAAATAGCTAGCAATATCTCATATAACGCAAAATTTTTATATTCTAATCACATCACATTCTTTTTCTGTTAAAAAGATAGCCTGCCAGCTCTACATGATGATAACTGGTTAAGAGAATTCTTTGAATAGCTAACAAGATATTGCAATAAAATTTTAATTTATTATATTGTATTGACATCACATTCTTTTTTCTATTAAAATGAAAATAAAAAGCTAGAATAAAAATAGCTAAAATATTTCATAAAATGCTCATTTTTAAATTCTAATCACATCACATTCTTTATCTATTAAAATTAAAATTAAAAAATTATAACTGGTTAAGAGAACTCTGATTTGCTAACAAGATATTGCAATAAAATGCCTAATTTTTATATTATTTTCACATCACATTCTTTTTTCGATTCAAAATAAAATAAAAAGCTAGAACAAAAATAGCTATAAAAATAGCTAACAAAATATCATAAATTACAAAAGACTATTTTTTAATATTCTAATAACATCACATTTGTTCTACTTAAAATAAAAAGCAATAATAAAAATAGCTAACAAAATATCATAAAATGCTATTTTTTAATCACATCACATTCTTTTTCTGTAAAAAATAATATTAAAATTAAAAAAAAAATTGCCTGCTAGCTTTACATGATGATAACTGGTCAGGAAAACTCTTTAATTAGCTAACAGGGTGTCACAATAAAATACTACATTTTTATACTGTAATAACATCATATTATCTCATTCTTTTTCTGTTAAATAAAAAAAAAAAAAAACCCTGCTATTTCAAATAATTTGTATGTCTAATGTGTTTCAACGCTATCCTGTGGAGACTTAATATACCCTCCAGCTTGCTGATGTAAGGTACTGCGTATGATTTTTATGAGAGGCCCTAAACAGTTCCCAGAAGTGTTCATTAGATATGGGAATATAGTTATCCCAATCAGAACATCCAGCCATTAATGTGTCCATCTAACAGTAAACTGCATTTGCACCTCTCTCCCCTGCGGTTTTCCAGGGTATTCCTCTCCTCTCTGTATGGAGTCCTACTAAGGTAATAAGGCTTTAATGACAGGAGTGGCCAGTCATTAGCTGGAGTGTTGGGGATGGAGGAGGCCGTGGAGAGCTTTTTCCACTGATGGAGCAGATGTTAGTGTTGGCTTACGACTGAAGACCAGCAGCTCTTGTGCCAGCTTCACACCAGGCCCGAGCCATCCAACAGCTACCTAAACAGCCCGCTCTGGCACGGAGTGAAGAAAAGCACCAAAGCTGTGTGTACAGTCAGTCTGGGACTCACTCAGCGTCCTTTCAGAGCTGTGAGAATCCACTTTCACATACTGTACCATGATTTGAGAAATAAAGGTCTGTTTACTAGAGTTAAACTTTTAAATGTGCTCTGCATACAGAGAACGAATCTTCTTTCCTGTTTTGACTTTCAAAGGGGTCATCGGATGCAAAGTTCACTTTTTCATGTTGTTTGAACATCAATGTGTGTTGGCAGTGTATGTACAAATCTACCCTATAATGATAAAAATCCATGCAGTGGTTTTTAATTAATCTGTAAAAATAATATCCCCTTTTTCAAATCGAGCCGTTCTCACATGCCACACCGACAGAGGCCGCTCCCACGATAGTTGATTGACATGAGCCTCCTACCTTAGATCAGCTGTCACAGTCTGACCTCCATTGTTTCGATGCCGGAGCAGGGATGTAAGTTAGACAAGAATATCTCCAGTTGAGCAATTGAGGTGTTGTGTTGCTGGATGTAATAATGAACATAGTGGTCGTCATTTATTCCCGCCATCTGAGCCACTGAAGATGCAGTGGATTACATTTGTTTGTGAAGGGAATGCACCTTCTTATCTACATAAATGCGTCTATGTTCACGCAAATCATTCGTGATCCAGCTTCACCTACAGCAGAAGTGAATATAAGGTTTGTTTTTTTTTTATGAATTTCTGCAATCACCTTTCCTAATAACGTGCTAGTTAGCAAGTTTAGCTGCTAAACCATGGCTAAATGCGGCTAAAGTAAACAGGCTCGTCACTCCACAGAGAGAAGAGAGGGGCGGGGCAAGCAGAGCTCATTAACATTTAAAGCAGCCTCAACCAGAACAGGATGATTTTAGCAGAGCTGATTTTGGCAAGGTAAAAAGGGTGTTGTTTTACACAACCATTGAGAATTTTTAACCAAAGTATATTATAGACTTTTCATTAAGACCATAAAGAATCATATCAACTTGTGGAAAATGGGCATCCGATGACCCCTTTAAAGTCAGCATTTTCAGTCAGCATTTTTCTATTTTCTAAATGCTGTACATATATGACATGATAACCTTTCTTCCTGTTTAACACTGTAAAACTGCTTTGATACAATCGATATTGTATATATAAGCACTATATAGAAAAAAGTAAGATGGATTTGTGACATCTGCAAAAAATGAAAGTTCTTAGAGGTTTTGTCTTTGAAATAACATCCATTGATGAATTGTTGCACTGTCCGAGGAGTAATGTGTATTAAGAAAGTAAATCACATCTAGAATCACATGTTGATTTGATGTTGACTTGAAACAGTGACGATTTTGTTGGCCTTGCTGAATATGCATGCAGGCCTTATAAACTGCTATAGTAGTATATTCTGGCTGCAGCCTCTCATTTCAGGAGCGGGACAAGGACCAAAAGGCCTTGAGTGTAACCCAGATTTTAATGGTGGATGGTAAAAATAAAACAACGTATGTGCACCAGACACCAGAACAAGGACAGCTGATTTAACTCTCTCCTTCCTCGCTGTGCTACACACTGTACCATCACACATGTGCATGGTATTAGTCTTTGCAGTTAATGTGTTTATCATAAATGTTTTTTTTATTCATTTGTTTAATGTTACAAATAAAGTAGCTGTTTTTAAAACAGTTTTGATGTGAAACTAGAGAATTTCACTTGCACAGTGAATTTTACAACTCTGCTGCCATCTGCTGGTGTCCATTATGAGGCTTTTAGAAGGGCACGGAAGTAATTGTGATGAAACACTTGATTTAATGGCATTAAAGTTTTAACTAAAGAAGGTAACAACATATGTACAAGGCAGTACAAGGCAATGAATTCATTAACTTACTGTATAAAACACATGTGACTGCAGTCCCTTGTGTTTATTGTGCTTTTGTGATGTCCCAGTTTCACATTTCAGAACGATAATCTTGTAAATATGATCTATTGTGTTCTGAAATCTTTATTCAGCCTATAATATATTAATTTATTTATACAACCTTTATGGGTTGTCTAAATTGGGATTCTGGAAATGTCATTTTGCCTTTGTTTTCTCTTGTATTTTTATTATTTTTTCACTGTAAATTATATGATGACTTCTTGTTCACCTTCATAAAACTGTAAATTTAACTGTATTTTACTATAAAACTTAAATGTAAGGTTAGATCTATTACAATTAATCACCATATACTGTAAGAAAATTATTGTTAACCAATTAACAGGTTTTTACTGTAGCATTTTTACAGTTTTTACCATTAAAATCACAATAATGTTTTTTACAGTGTGGATTTAGTCATAGCTTGGATGATATAAAAGCTCTGTTAGTGACAAAGTCAAAACCTGAAGTCCAAAGTTTACATACACCTTGCAGAATCTGCAAAATGTTAATTATTTTACCAAAATAGGAGGGATCATAAAAAATGCATGTTATTTTTTATTTAGTACTGACCTGAATAAGATATTTCACATCGAAGACATTTACATATAGTCCACAAATGAAAATAACTGTTGAATTTATAAAAATTACCCTGTTTAAAAGTTTACATACGGTTGATTCTTAATACTGTGTTGTTACCTGAATGATCCACAGCTATTTTTGTTGTTGTTTTTGTTTGTTTAGTTGTTCACGAGTCCCTTGTTTGTCCTGAACAGTTAAACTGCCCGTTGTTTTTCAGAAAAATCCTTCAGTTCCCAAAAATGATTTGGTTTTGCTGCATTTTTGTGTATTTGAACCCTTTCCAACAATGACTGTATGATTTTGAGATCCATCTTTTCACACTTAGGACAACTCAGGGACTCATTCAATTATTCCAGAAGGTTCAAACACTCACTGATGCTTCAGAAGGAAACACTATGCATTAAGAGTCAGGGGGTAAACTTTTGAACAGAATGCAGATACATTTTTCTTATTTTGCCAAAATAACATATTTTTGTTTATTACTGCCCTTCAGAAGCTACAGAAGATACTTGCATGTTCCCCAGATGAAATGAGATTTTACCCTGATCTTCACAATTTTTCACCCCTCAGCTCTTCATGCCTTGTGTTTGTTGTTGTTGTTGTTGTTATTTTTACCATGTTTGGTATATTTTGAAATTATTATATATTGTTCAAAATATATATATTTTTTTTTTGCCATATGGGGATATTCTGAGAAAGATTATTTTGGTTTGTTCACTCTTGCATCTGTTAAATTCCTTAAAACATCCCATACTGAAGGAGGGACTCGAGTCATGGCTAGAGACTTTGAGATGGTCCATTAAGTATCTACTCAAAACACCCTTCAAATCACCTAGCAAACATATATTGAAAAATGCTCAGAACACTGTAGCAACAACATACTGTAGCTGCGTTCTAGATTTGTAGTGGTAAGCATTTCATAGGCAACAGTACATACAGTGCCTTGTAAAAGTGTTCATATCCCTTCATTTTTTTCACATTTTGTAATGTTGCAGCCTTATGTTAAATTGCTTTAAATGACTTTTTTCCCTACATCAATCAGTGCCCATTGACAAAGTGTTCAGAATTATCACAACTTTGTTTTATTACAAATTGTAAAAAAAAAAAAAAAAAACTGGAATAAGTACATTGCATAAGTATTCATGTTAAATTCAGGTTGGATAAAACTGACTTTTTCCCTACAGTTTTCTATAAGCCATACACCAATGATGACAAAGGAAAAACCTGAATTATCAACCTTTGCCCAGATTTATTACAAATGAAAAAAAAAAAAATGCTTTTTTCATACATGATGCTTGGAATTGAGGTTCATCAGACCAGAAAATCTTGTTTCTCACAGTCTGAGGGTCCTTTAAAGGAGGAGTCCACTTCCAAAACAAAGATTCACATATAAGGTACTCCGTGTCATCCGAGATGTTCATGTCTTTCTTTCTTCAGATGTAAAGAAATTATGTTTTTTGACGAAAACATTTCAGCATTTTTCTCCATATAATGTAATGATATGATGCCCTGATTTTGAACTTCCAAAATGCAGTTTAAATGCGGCTTCAAACAATCCCAGCCGAGAAAGAAGGGTCTTATCTAACGAAACAATCTGTTATTTTCATTTCAAAAATACTATTAAAATACTTCTATTCTCAAACGCTCGTCTTGCCTTGTAGTCCTTGAACTCTGTGTATTCTTCCTCAAGGCAGTTAGGGTATGTCGAAAAACTCAGACTGCATTTTCTCCCTCAACTTCAAAAATCATCTTACATCACAGCAGAAGTTACGACCCAGTCTTTGCAATGTGAACATGCAAAGAAGATCAAACAGCCTTAACAAAAAAAAAGGTAAAACAGCAATATAGGACGAACTGCAATATATAGCGATATATCGTGAACAGGGACAAATGTAGTCCAGGCAGAGTAAGATAAGACGAGCTTTCGGCATTAAAAAGTATATAAATTGTATTATTATTTATTAAAATAACCAATCATTAGGCTGGGATCGTTTGAAGCCCCATTTAAACTGCGTTTTGGAAGTTCAAACTTGGGGCACCATATCAGTCCATTATATTGGGAAAAATGCTGAAATGTTTTCCTCAAAAAACATAATTTCTTTACGACTGAAGAAAGACATGGACATCGTGGATGAAAATTATCTGTAAATTGTTGTTCTGGAAGTGGAGTTCTCCTTTAAATGCGTTTTTGCAAATTCCAAGTGTGTTTTCATGTGTCTTCACTGAGGAGAGGATTGTGTCTTGCCACACTGCCATAAAACCCAGATCAGTGGAGTGTTGCAGTGATGTTCGTCCTTCTGTAGGTTTCTCCTATCTCCACATATGATCATGGAGCTCAACTAGAGTGACCATCAGCTTCTTGTTCACCAGTCTAACCAAGGCCCATCTCTATCGAATGCTCAGTTCGGCCAGGAAGCCAGCTCTAGGAAGAGTCCTGGTTGTTTCAAACTTCTTCTATTAAGGGTAATGGAGACTACATGCTTCTGTGAACATTTAATGCAGCAGAATTGTTTATGAACTCTTCCCTAGATGTGTGGTTGATGCAGTCCTGTTTCTGAGCTCTACAGGCAGATTTTTTTTTTTTTTTTTACCGCAGGGCTTGGTTTTTGCTTTGATATGCATTTTTTGAATTCACCACAGGTTAACTACATTTGAGGTGTAGTAACATCTACAAGTGATATGAATGCTTCTAAGCTAAATTTTAACTGTCCCAGATAAGGGTAAAAATACTTATGCAATAGAATGAATTAAGTTTTTTATTTTTGATAAATTTGCAAACATGTTGTTTTTTTGCTTCGCCATTATGGTGTATAGAGTGAAGACTGATGTGAAAAAAAGCAGTTTAACATAAAGCAGCAACATAAAACTTGAAAAACAAAATAAATGAAGGAGTACAAATACTTTAGCAAGGTACTGCATATTTTTGTCATAAATTTAGTCAGTATTGAATATCAAGCAAAGGAGAATTTATTCCAAATCAAGACTGTTTCTCTTATTCTTCAGAAGACTGATAAACTGATCCAGGGTCATTTTGAACACATCTATCATGCTTGTGCAGTGAAGGAAGGCCTGTGCTTTCTGCAGGGGCTCTAATGAGGACGCAGAGACGGGGAGCCGTGCTTACCAGAGGCAAATTAATATATGTAATCTGTTATGCAGCGCAATGTGACAAGACAAGGACATGTAGTGCTCTAATTAAAGTGACCTTTTCCCACAACTCCTTGAAGCACAGGTCATCTCTCATTAATGCCTGCTCTGGCACTGAGCTGTAATTCACTACACATCCAGAAAAAGATTTTTTTTTCCCTCATGCCTCTGTCATCTATTACACGCATGTACTAAGGCAGGAATATATAATAGGAGAATGCAGCGGTGCAGCCACATATTACATTTTTTTCCATTTAGTTCTTTCATAAATAAACATTTCATTTAAAGCAAAAGGAAAAAAAAAAACTTATTTGAAAATCAGATAGAAAGACAGGACTCTGTACTTGAGTTTTTTTTTTTTCATAAGGACATTTCATGAAGCATTTCAAGTGACTATCAAATCAGAGATCACAGTACAATGCAACACTATACTGCAATATTATATTATTATAATATTGATTATATAACCATATATTTAAGGTTTATAGCATAATAAGCTATATTTAAGCTGAATACAAGAGACTCAGTTAAGAAATTCTCAATGCTTAAGATAGCGGACCTTCACTGTTGAGCAAAACAGAGCTCCAGTGATAACATATTTTGCAGGCTAAACCAAAAGTTAGCATCATCTGGGGTTTCCTTAATAAAGAGCCTATAGGATTTTTCCATTGCTTTTTGGAATACAGTCAAAAATAAGCTCTGTCACCAACAAAGGTTGGTATGTTTCTTAGATATTTAGTTCAAGATAATGTAACTTTTATGAATTTTGATATCTCAATACATCTTTAAAAATAAAAGGCTAAAGTTTATTTATGATTTAATGCCATACCAACACCAATGGCTATATTCATGGCAAAATAAGCAGTATTATTATTACAATATCCTTCAATCCATTGCTTACAATAGTTTAAAAAAAAAAACAACCTACAAAATATACATATATGTACTAACTATAATATCAACAGTAATGACAGTTATATAGAATTTTTCAATTTAATGCATGATCAATTTGGCATCTTGTATATGGGCCATTCTACAGAACTGTTCCAAATTCCAGAGTTGGAAATGTCTTTAAAATGTGTCTTTTCCCACAAATATTGTATGTATGCAAACTGAATAATATCCAAGGTACAATTAATTCTCATATTGTATTTTCAGAAAGTTATTTGTCCTCTCTCCAAATTTGTCACTACTGAAACAATAATATATAATTTAATAAGAAACATTATATTGACATTAAGTTTTTGCTTACATCTTCCTTGCAAATTTCTAATAAAAATTGTTGAGAGGTAACTTTAGTAATTTTTAACAATATTTAAAGTGTAATTTATGAAATGTGTTGTATTTTGAATCTGATTATTTGTAAAAGGCAAAAAGTTGATCATACTAATTTAAAACTGAAAGAATTCATTAGTTTGAATATACATTGAACCAAAAACCAACAACATCTTAGTTGATAATTCGGTATACTTTATTTTTGACAAAACGCATTTTCAGTAGTGACAGTAATGCTTTGGTAGCGACGACATCGCATTACAGAATTTTAACTTGCATACTAAAACATACTAAAATACAAAAAAAATTGCATAACTGTACCAAAAATTTTGTTTATTTCCCCCAAATATGAGGATTATGTGTTCCCTTTTGTCACTACCAAAACAAGACACATAAATATTTTCTGTTCATAAATGTAAAGGGGTAGTTAAAATCAGTCTCAGCCAATGGACTAAAACATACACTGTTTTGGTAGTGGCATGAAAATGCGGGACATTTTTTATTTATTTTTATTTTTTTTACATAAAGTTCCATAAGTTACAAAGATTTATTTATTTATTTTAAGTTCACCTTTTTAAAAAAAAAAATTGAAAAGATATTTTTAAAATCAACAATGGAAGAAAATGCCAAAAAAAATGTTTGCACAAGGAGTCTGACAACAGCCAGTGCTCCACACAGAGATCCGATCTCACCATCATCCAGTCTGTCTCTGGAATGACGTGAAGAAACAGAATAACTGAAACACACTAAATCCAAAAGAACTGTTTCAACATCTCCAAGATGTTTCAAATAACCTACCTGCAAAGCTACCTGAAAAACTCTGCACAAGTGCACATAGGGCAAAAGCTACTTTAAATGCAAAGGATGGTCACATCAAAGGCTGATTTATTTTAGTTAATAGAAGTTCATTGATAAAGAAAATCTATTTATGACATTGTTTTTGACAGCATCCTCATTTTATGTGCCTAACTATCTAAAAATGTTAACAGTACTGTAGCTTTGTAGGTATAGGTCTCTTAAAGCATCTTGGAGATGTTGCCACAGTTCTTCTGGATTTAGTCTGTCTCCGTTTTTTCTGTTTCTTAAAACAGACTGGATTGAATGATGGAGAGATCAGATCTCTGTTTGCACAAGGAGTCTGACAACAGCCTGTGCTCTATACAAAAATCTCACAGAATTATCATAATTAATGGCAAAATGAATGTTTAGAAATGTAAACTGATATTTCCTACTGACACACTACAGCAAAAGACCGACTTTAACTGACTTTAAACCATTTTTAGCTGATAAAAATAATAGTGGCCTAAGACTTTTGCACAGTACTGTATATATATATATATATATATAGTTCAAATTTAGCAGTTAGGGTTTAGGACATCCACCTCTCAAATGCAAGTACCCACTAAATGATGATTTTCTAAATATTAAGCTTACTGATAATTATATATAATAATTAACATGATTTTGTACTGGACTCATCTCATAAAGGATGTATGCCATTTAACAACAACATACTGATTCGCCATGGGTTTTATACAAACTACCGTTTAATGTCACCAAAAGATTATGACAAATCTTTCAATATTTCTTTAAAATCTATTCAAGTTGTAGTGTTTGAGCTAAAATAAGGCTGTAAAATTGGACCAAGTAGATGAGTTTTCCTGTTTGGTGTGATGATGTTTAATGTCCCTAATAGCCTTGGTATGCCATTTAGACACTTGTTAGCAACTACCTTTTTCAAGACTAGAAAAAAAAAATGTAACAAGTGTAGTACTGATGTATTTTATGTTGTAGAATAATACTTGAAAATGTAGATGAAAATGTTTTGAGCTTGCGTTAAACACAGACCTTATTTCAGGCATTTAACAACAACAAAAAAAACTTCAAAAATAACCTGAGTCAATTGGGTTTTTCATTGCTGCAGCACTCTTTTAAAGCCAATTTGCCATTTCCATGGTAACAGTGACTTCTCTAAATAGATCTCAGTTCAGGAATGTTGGAAGTGTAGCACTGAATTGAGAATTTGGTAATTAAAGACATTTTTTCCTAAATAAAGCTGAAATAACGCTAACATTTCTGAAGCTGCAGAACTCACTGAAGGTCTGCAAGAAATTAACAGTTTCTCAGGATTTTACTTTCAACCTGATTTTATTCTACAGAATTGTTTATTGTCAGTTAAATCACACAAGTAACACAGATTTGCTTAAGAACATCCATCTTTATTTAGAAATGTAGATGATCTGAATGTAAAATGTAATGTACATCTCTCAATACAAAAAGGTATAGTAAAATAAACAACAATCTTTAAAATGCAGAATTTGAACAGCACACAAGAAAACCTCCGCAGGGTCTCAAAGGCCTGATGCCTGGATGAGCAACCAGCTTCAGTGATGGTTGGGAGGCAAGAGATCCGGCAGAACCTCTGAGCCACTGTGTCAAGATTATAAAGAAAATCCCCACATCCACCCACCAGCGCAGTCTTTGATATTAAATCGACTGGCTTCTTTACGCATTAGTTACTGCAATGGAGTTCGCTAATCAGAGGTGCGTTGGAATATTTTGGCATGTTTATGCCTCCCATCTAAATGTGCTCAGCTGAATTGCTATATGGTCCACATCAATATCTGATCAACATAAATTCCCAAGTGCAAATCCCCTGTATCTTTATTCTCAGTACAGCTGTTTTCAGAAGAAAAATACACAGTGTGAAAGTCACAAAAGTTTGCATCATAGTCAAGCCGTTATTGCTTACAATGAACACTTTTGTGCTCTAGTTAGTCGAAGAGCTTACAGTACCAGGGCATGTTTTCCATCCAATGAAATATCAACTTAAGATGAGCTCTAGCAGAGAGATCTAGAAAGTAGGAGCAGGTTTGAATGAGGATGGAGGTGAAGAAGTTTTACCCTGTCTTCTAGGGGTCGCTACGGGCTTTGTCTTGTCCCTGAAAGTCACCTGTGCTTGGACTGAGCTCGGCTCTGTAAGCTGTGGAAATGGGCTTCCCTCAGGACACGGTTGATTTGCTGGTAGGACAGCAGGTCCACGGGGTCTGACTGCTTAGAGGCACTGTGGGGACTGCAGGGCCCGAGGCCGTTGGGGGGCCCGATAACGTCCACTCCATAATGGCTACTGCTGCTGCTCCCTGCGGCGTGATCTGGACTGCTGATCCAACTGCTCTCGCTACTGGAAGACTGCAAAGGACCGTAAGATTGGGTTAGAAACATCGATCTTCACATTAGCGACGAAGCATTGTAGCAGCTAATGGAAGCAGAATATGGATGTTTCAAGTATTTGTTAAAGAAGTTCACTTCCAAAACAGAAATTTGCAGATAATTTAATCACCCCCTCGTCACCCAAGATGTTCATGTCTTTCTTTTTTTAGTCATAAAGAAATTAAGTTTCTGGAGTAAAACATTTCAGAAATGTTCTCCATATAGTGGACGTCTATGGTGCCAGATAGTTTGAACTTCCAAAATGTAGTTTAAATGCAGCTTCAACGGGCTCTGATTGATCCCAAACGAGGAAGAAGGGTCTTATTGAGCATAATAAATGGTTATTTTCTAAAAAACAATAAATAAATAAATAAATAAATAAATAAATAATATACTTTTTATCCTCAAATGCATGTCTTGTTTAGTTCTGCATGTACTCTGTGTATTCCGGTTCAATACAGTTAGGGTACGTTGAAAAACCCCCATCTCATTTTCTCCTCCAACTTCAAAATCATCCTGCATCGCTGTTTTACCTTTTTTAATTTATTTATTTATTTTTTTTATAAGGGGCGTTTGACCTTTTCACACTCACTTTATAAGCACTGTAGATTTTAGAGTTGGAGGAGAAAATGAGATGGGAGTTTTTCGACCTACATATTGACACGAATTACACACAGCAGAGATAGACAAGACGAGCATTTTAGTTTAAAAACAGGGCTCGAAATAGCGAACATTTTGGTCGCATATGCTTTCAGATTTTAATCTGTGCGACGTCAAAATATATTTGGGAGCATTTGTGCGAGTAATTGTTGTTATGCGACATGTTTTCATTTCTTTACAAAACTTTCGCTAATTATTGCACAGTGAGCTGATACAGTGAGCTGTTCTATCCAACATACATAACCAATTACACTTCATCCTTACATTCTTAACTTTAATAAAGATTTAAGATATTAGCTGTCAATCACTCACACTGCGCTCCTCTGGATATAAATCAATTCCTGCGCTATAGCCTATTCAAATTTAACGGAGTTCACCTCAACGAAAGCAACAGATATGCGCTGCAAGTTATTCATTATCAGCTAATTTCAAGATCAATGACTGCAAAAGGAGAGGGCGCAGCATCAGCACTGGAAAGATGGATTACTTTCAGTTTTATTTGTGGCAGTTTGCGTGTCGAATTCCTGAAGAGATACTCATCCGCGGCGATGTCTGTTGCATTAGCACTGTCATTTCTGACTATCATGCCATATAGCCTATAAAACGCTCTCACACGTTTATTATTTTAATAATTTGGGGCATATGTGGTTTCAACAACCAGATGCATTTACACTTGTCCAGTTTCGCCTGGAATGTGGCCCAGACCACCTCCTGAAGTGGTTTGAGGGATCGGATTTAAATGTGTCTCGAAAGCATTTCAGAGGGCATTTCTGGTCTTTTCACGGTCGGATAGCTATCCGATCTGAGAAAACACATGAAGTAAACAGGCCCATAAAGTAGGCCTACCGTGCTGCAGCGCACATTCTATCAGTTGAAGTTTTACCAAGTAAAAAAAGTTAATTTTGAGCCCTGAAAAAGTATATAAACAAAAATAACTGATCATTTCGCTAGATAAGACCCTTCTTTTTCAGCTGGGAACATTTAGAGCCCTTTGAAGCTGCATTTAAACTGCATTTTGGAAGTTCGACTCACGGGCACCGTAGAAGTTCACTATATGGAGATAATTCCTGAAATGTTTTCCTTACGAAACATAATTTCTTTACGACTGAAGACAGAAAGACATGAACATCTTGGATACCGGGGGGGGGGGCAGTAAATTATCTGTAAATTTTTGTGCTGGAAGTGAACTTGTCCTTTAAAGCTACGACACACATGCAACTCCAAATGTGTCTGGTTTGCTGTCTATGCAATAGAAACTTGTCTTAGAGAAAACAGAGAAGGCCTGTGGTGAAAAAGAGAAGACAAAAACACCCACAATGCACTAGGCTCAATAAAAGTAACCATGAGGGGGGATACAAAAATGCAGAAGTATGATCTGTAATTGCTTGTTTCTACATTTGGATCTTTAAGAAAACATATTCCCAAACTTTTTTTGTTAGCCGAACCCCTTAATAATTATAAAATATTTACTTAATATAGCTCTGAGAGAAGTTAATATTTCAATAATACCTCAATAACATATAAATTAATCATTTATATGTTGGTTATTGTATATAGAAATGTATCACTATTTTAAATTACAATTGTACTGTAAAATAAAAATATGTATTTGATAATTATAATGATTCATACATTTTATAGCATATGATTATATTATATTTTATATGTTATATTATATTATATATTTTATAAGTTACAATAATAATATTTATGTCTTAAATTTTTCACCTTCCAAACCCGTTAAAGGCCTCAAGCTTTTAGAACTTCGAATCCTCAAGTGTATCTTAGTGCAATACTGATAAAACAGCTAAAAACTATCCAGAAAATGGAAATTATTTGAATGTGAAAAAAGTGAACCTAGTATACATTGAGTCCCCAAATGCATGTGAAACTTAGCAATGCAGTAAATAAGTATTTTTTTTCCATTCATATGATTTAAAGGGAACCCTGGGCATTAAGACTTGTGTGGCTTAACGTAAATTATGTCTCTTACTGAAATATGTAGTAGAAAACCCATGATAGATTAACGTTATTTAAAAAAAAAAATCAACATCGTTATATACTTATTTTGGACTATGGTGGGTGCCATTATTTTGATCACTTAAACGGTTGCACTTGGTGGGCTACTGGCGATATCTGTTGCCATTTTTACCACAACACAACTCTGAATACACCCAGGGTTCCATTTTGCTACTAGCTTTTCTATTTAGAGTTTGAGACACCCTGTTACAGAGGAATATGCAGGTGTTACATGAAGGTGCGCCTCAATTTGCGTACTTGTGCACTATTCTATACCCTTTTTTAGTATAAATAGTGTGGTTTGTGTTTTCACACTTAAAATTCCAAAAAGCGTACACTTCAAATGCCCGGATGATGCACTTAATCAACCGAAAATACAAAGTGTGTTATGTTGGACACTTCATGCACTCAGCTGTCACAGGTTTAATTACATATTGGCTAAATTGGCACAGAGGCTATCAGACTCTGACGTTGGATAACAAAATAACATTAGTTAGTACATAGTGCATAGAATGTGTGTCATTTGGGACACACCTAAAGACTAAAACCAATTTACTCTTACCTCACTATGACTGGCTAAATAATACTAAAAACAGCCATAAGATAAAACATTCAGATGGGTGCAGTGAAATGATAAGAAGTGTAGCGATGTTATGTTGACTGCATTTTCTACCTCAGACTCCCATGATTCTCTACCCGTCTCAGAGCTCTGAAGGGCTGAACTCAGTCGTTTGGCCTGAGGCATCTGACCATCTTCATCATCCCCTTCAGCACGCTGACGTTTCCTTCATTGTATCATTACAGGTTAAAGACTGTCAATGTAATAGTAACTAAAGCAGTATCATGACACTTACAGAGCTGATAATTTACACATTAGGACCTTAATCATTGTGTTGTGCCCTTTATTAGACATGTTTGTATAGTTCACATTTCATGACATATTCTATGTGTTTGCACACATAATATTTAGATGCAAATTACACTTCTTTATGTTCTAAGTTGTATGCTACAATCTAGCACACTTCATCTGTCTGTAAACCAAAAACTGTCCGTCTGGGATTAAGTCATGTTGTTTTATTTTAATGAAAGAACACATCAACAATCTGTTGACTCACCTGTTTTCTGTTAGCATTTCCGTGAATCCCACAGCAGATGATAAAGGTCTTGAATGTTTGAGTGTTTTATTGAGCAGCATTCGCTACTGGATCAGCTGCGTTACACTGATCAACTGCCTGCTGTGTCATGCTACACTAAACACATCAACACATCTCTGCTAACAGCATAACACACGAAATATTCTCATACCCGTCCGACTGAAAACGCTTTTATGAATCGCTAACTATTAATCAAAAGTTAGAAAGTAAGTGGAAATCGTAATTATTTAATTCTACAGTAATAAATGTATCAAACCTAAACTCATCCGGCTAGTCTCTATCATAGCTGTATGCTAACTGACACTTCACTAGCTGAAAATTCACACGTTCTGTTCTACAAATATGACGCTCTATTCTTCTTCTAGACGTATTTTCATGAACGTAACAGATATAATAACGTTCTCTGTAAATATAAGCCGGTTATTCGTCAATTTAATGAGTCTGTGCGACACCAAACAAACCACCGCGGTTGCTGTTATTTACATGCTAGAACGCATGCGCAGGACTCGGACTGTAAACACGAGGGCGGTGCGGGATTGGCTGATCATGTGAAGACGTCACGTCCGATGCCCACAAGCGCTTCTGCTCATCCTGAGCTAATTTATTCCGTTCAGTTGTTCACAAGAAAATATGTTTGTCTTTTATTTGGTGTTTCAGCCATTCAGTTAGACTGCTATATAAGAAATATTTTACAAACTTCGCAGTAGAGAATGTTGTTTAGCGTTTGGGATATTTGTATTTATTTTATTTGTATATATAAATTTGCTAGGGCGAGATAAGTAATACTAAACTAAAGACTAAAGACTCGAAGAAATACATGTTTGTCTGATATTTATTCATTTATTTATTTATTTATTTATCAGGGCAAGATTGATTCAACATAATGAATTTCTGTGGCTAGATACGTAATATTACGCAAAGACATAAGAAAATACATGCTTGTCTGATTTATTTATTTATTTATTTAGGGCAAGATTGATTTCAACATAATGAACCACTTGTTACAGAAAATAATAATACTTTGCTAGAGCGAAATAAGTACCTAATATTACACAAAGACATAAAGAATTACATGCTTGCTTGCTTGATTTATTTATTTATTTTTGAGCGCAAGATTGATTCATTATAATGAATTATTCATTTTTATAGAAATCATAATAATAATAATAATTTTCTATGGCAAGATATTTTGAGGCCAAGATTAATTCAACATAATGAATTAGTTCTTTTTACAAAATAATAATAATAATAATAAGAAGAAGAAGAAGAAGAAGAATTTGCTAGAGCGAGATATGTTACACAAAGACATGAAGAAATACGTGCATGTCTGATTTTTTTATTTTATTTATATATTGTAATTTATTTATTTTTTAGGGCAAGATTGATTTCAACATAATGAACTACTTTTTACAGAAAATAATAATAATTTGCTAGAGCGAAATAAGTACCTAATATTACACAAAGACATTAATAAATACATGCGTGTCTTATTTATTTATTTATTTATTTATTTATTTATTTTTGAGGGCAAGATTGATTCATTATAATGAATTACTTATTTTTATGGAAAAAAATTGCTAGGGCGAGATAAGTAATATTACACAAAGACATGAAGAAATACGTGTATGTCAAATTTTTTAAATTGTATTATTTATTTTTTTTTTTTGGGCAAGATTGATTCAACATTCAGAAAAAAATAATTATTTGTTATGGTGAGATAATATTACAAAAAGACAAAGAAATATATATATGTGTGTGTATATATATATATATATATATATATATATATATATATATATATATATATATATATATATTTATATATATATTTTGTTGTTATTGTTGTTACTTTTAGATTTTATTCGAACGGAAATGCTATTAGGCCTGCTTTATTTACGTTGAACACTTTGAATATGGGTTGCCATACCTGTAAAAAAGTAAAAGATTTCATGGATGAATTTGCTAAAAAGTGTTTTCCTAGCAACTGCCTAGTGCGTTTGGAATTTATGAATCCTACTATGGCTACTCTGACAAAGGCCTGGCTTATGAATATTAATGTGAGCCGCCTGACGTTGCTTGGTAACCTTTCTTGGGTGTCCAGTTACGTAACCTAAGTAATATTCAAGAGTCCGCCCTGCCTTAGTATGGGGGTTTATTAATTTACCAGCTGACTGAGCCGCGCACGGTCGGTCTGGCCAATCAGTTACGCCTACTGGCCTGACGACACACCACCTCATTAATATTCATGAAGCAGCCCTGACCATAGTAGGAATGTTAAATTCTCATCCCGGAAGTTTGTGGCTTTAGCGCACCACCACCACCTCCGCAGATGACACACGCAGAGGAGGAGGTGACGGGGATTAGAGAGGAGCCTCATCATTAAACGATAATATCAGGAAAAATGGGAAATACGGACTCAAAGCTACATTTCAGGAAGGCGGTGATACAGCTGACCACAAAAACACAGGTTTGTGTCTTTGGTGTTATTCGAGGCTGTAATTAGGAGCGCCCGTGTGTTTCCAGATGGAGACTGCGCCGACCAGACCTCTGCAACACCTCACAGGCAGATCACACATAATCAGTGAAATAAAATCTTAATTTAGTTTTCATATATGTGCGTATGGGTGCGCTGCTCACTAGTATTTAAATCAGAATAATGATGCTTGCATTTGCCCATAATAAGACAGCAGTGCAGGTGTCATGTGTTTATGTGCATATGTAAATATGTTTTATGTTGCTCATTCATATGGAACGTCCTCATTTTTATTAAACGAATTGTAATGTTAAAGTAATATTTTACTGGAATGTTATATATTTAGTTATTTTATTTTTAAAATCTAATTGATAAAGATAAAAGATAAATTTGCATAGAGCTAAACTGCATGAGAACATATTAATATTACTGTATTTTAGTGTAGATTTTCTTTCAGTCGTTTTAAGAATAAACCTCTCGAAACAAATGAAAACTAAAGTTGTGTATCTTGTTTTAATACAATTTATTTTAGTTTTTTTTTTTTTTGTTAGTTTGCTTGCTTGCTTTGTTTGTTTTTTGTTTTAAGTTTTTGTTTTGTGTAGAAATGATGACGTATGTTAGATCCCGCCCCTCCTGACGTGATGTCTTCTATTTTTTAAATTGTCAAGTCATCCAAAGATATTTTAATAATCATTTTATAGGGGCTATTGAAGTATACAATGGAATATTTTTTTCATTCAAAATATTCTATGTAGTCATTCAATTCTTCAGCTCATAAAACTGCATGTATAATAATTATATTTAAAAAAAAAAAATAGTAAAATGTTGTATAAAATACTTTTTAGAGGATAATACCATGTCACTTCACAGGATGCTGCTGTCACTGCTTGACATGTCTAAACTAATTTTTTTAAACTGGATTTTACATGTAAATGTAAAGTGATCGACTGTTTCGTGTTCTTTGCACTTAACATGATTGCATTGTTATTTTTAATTGTTAATCAAATATTAATGCAGTTTATAAATTCAGTGTTTGGATTAGCCCAGCTGTTGCTTCAGTCTGTTATGTGTGTGTGTTAAAAGAATTTACATATATATTAAAATCTTATCCTCCTCATCCACACCTAGCCTGTGGAAGCCACAGATGACGCATTTTGGGATCAGTTCTGGGCTGATACTGCTACCACCGTGCAGGATGTGTTTGCCCTACTGCCCGCTGCTGAGATCCGAGCCGTCCGGGAGGAATCGCCCTCCAATCTGGCGACACTGTGTTACAAGGTAGCGTTCAGTATGACGCCTGTTACATATGTAATTAACATTCAGTCATTAGAAAATGTGGCTCATCAATAATAGGCAGTGATTGTGTAAATGTGAAGTTGCTGGTGGGACAGGAAAACAGCTGGCGCTTTCCCCTTCCTGTCTCAATCCCTGGACTTCCTGTTTGAGACTGCCCATCAGAAAGAAAACATGATTAGAAGTCTTCATAGACTTCAAGTGCACATCCTGCCAGAGGAATTTACAAGAGAGAAAGAGAGAGAAGTGTTGCTTTATTGTGTACTGAAGGAGTAAAGGCATGACATCAAACCATAAGTAAAGAGATTATATGATGTAACATTATTTAAAAATGATTTAACTTGTGTGCACATGTAGTGTGTTTAGTTTCACAATGGCCCCAAATATATTTCACACTTATCTGAATGTCTGAATAATAAAAGATAACAAAGGACATCAAAGGGAATGGCATTCTATATTTGTAGATTTTCTTTCAGTCGTTTTAAGAATAAACCTCTCGAAACAAATGAAAACTAAAGTTGAGTATCTTGTTTTAATACAATTTATTTTAGTTTTTTTGTTAGTTTGATTGCTTGCTTTTGTTTGTGTTTGACATCAAAGGAAAGGCATTTATTTTAAAGAATAATAACACACTTTTTCAAACAAAACATTTGGCAAAAAGACGTTTTAGAGATATATGGTTTAGTATACATTGCCGTTCAAACATTTGGGGTTAACAAAATATGTATTCAGTACATGTTAAGTGACAGTAAAGACATTTATAAAGTTATAAAATATTTCTGTTTCAAATAAATGCCTTTTCTGTTTATCAAAGAATCCTTAAAAAGCACCGTATTTTTTCACTAAAATATAAAGCTGCACAAGTATTTTTAACAGTGACAATAATCAGAAATGTTTCTTGAGCAGCAAATCAGCATATTATAATGATTTCTGAAGGATCACGAGACACTGAAGACAGGAGTAATGATACTTTAAACTTTGCGATTTAATTTTCAAATATATTTAAATATGTAACAGTTATTTTAAATTATAAAAATATTTCACAGTATTACTGTTTTACTGTATTTATGATTACATAAATGAAGATTTGGTGAGCAAAAGGCACATTTTAAAAACATTAAAAAAAAATTAAAAAATAAAATTCTTAGCAACCCCAAACTTTTGAATGTAGAACACTATTCAGAATGATGTGCCTCATTGTATTTTGTTTGTAGATCATATTCATAGTTATTATGACAAATTTTTGTCATAATTACATTTTTTAAAAGGAAAAGAAAATCTGCTCATCAAGCCAAAGTGATTGTTTCAAAGCACAGCAAAATATAAAAATATTCTGAAATATTTTTTATATTTAAACTAACTGTTTCTATTTGAATATATTTTAAAATGTAATTTATCCCTGTGATTTCAAAAATTTTAGCATCATCTCTCCAGTCACATTATCCTTCAGATATCATTCTAATATTCTGATTTACTTCTCAAAAGATACTAATTATTGTTGTTATTATTATGTTTAAACCAGCAGAGTAGATTTTTTAGGTTTCTTTGATGAATAGACAGTTCAGAAGAACAGCATTTATTATTGTTAAATAAAATTTCAATAATTTCTATAATGAATATATATATATATATATATATTACTATATTACTATATTACTATATTACTTTAATGTTTGTATAAGAAGTAAATAAACTTCAAACATTCTGATAAATTTTTTTTTTTTTTTTTAGTTTGACCATTTAACTATAAGTTTTGATGCCACTGTATGTATGTGGATGTTTTGGTGCACATGTTCATACTATTGTTTGTATATTTTGTCATTAATGTATCTGTATATTCCCACAGGCGGTGGAGAAGTTAGTTCAGGGAGCCGAGTCTGGCTGCCCCACAGAGAGGGAGAAACAGATTGTGCTGAACTGCACTCGTATGCTCTCTCGAATCCTGCCCTACATTTTTGAGGACCAGGACTGGAGAGGGTTCTTCTGGTCTACCATCCCTGGTGCTGGCAGAGCGGGGGTGAGGAGTATGCACGAAATAATAATCATTAAGTGCTATGAACTCATCTTCTTGTTTGGAATTTACAGAAACTGACTGACATTCAGTCAGTGTGACTTCAAGGTTGTGTTTAAGTGTATTTAAAAATAGCTGTGTAGGATTATGAAACACACTCGAATGAAAGTCCTTCAGCAAAAGTGATACATCAACACAAGCACGTTTGTTCATTTGTATCATGAGTTTTGTCCTAGTTGTGGTTGGTCATTGCTCTAAGAGAAATCCAACTTTCTACATAGTTAGATTTTAAATATTATCATCAAATAATCTTTATAATCAAATAAAATATGAATTATAGGTAAAAAAAAAAAAACCATAAAAATGTAATTAAAAGTAATATTAAGTCAAAGTAAATAAGTTCAACTACAGTTTTGATTTTTTTTGTGATTTTTTTTTTTTTGTGTGTGTCTGTCTCTGCGTAGATGGATGATATGGAGGATGAAGATGAAGGCGCCCGTCCACTGGCAGAGTCTCTCTTATTGGCTCTGGCTGACTTGCTCTTCTGTCCAGACTTCACTGTTCAGAGCCACAAGAAAGGAAGACCTGTGAGTTTACTACTGTTTGTCTGTCAAAATGGATAGTAACAGAAGGATACTTAAGATTGTACAACACTCTTAAAAATAAAGGTGCCTTAAAAGGTTCTTCACAGCGATGCCATAGAAGAACTAATTTTGGTTCCCCAAAAAAAACAATTCAGTCAAAGGTTCTTTAAAGAACCATCTCTTTCTTGCCTTTTTATAATCTAAAAAAAACTTCTTTTGCCACAAAGAACATTTTATGAAACCGCAAGGTTCTTCAGATGTTAAAGGTTCTTTATGGAACCATTTCAACAAAAAAGGTTCCTCTAAGGCATCATAAAGCACCTTTATTTCTTAAGTGAATTTACTTTTTTAGAGAGTGAAACCTTGATGGTATTGCTGCTAAAGCAAAGCTTCAGTAAAAGAAACCTATACATTTTATTAATGTTTTTAAAAGTATTTTTAAATTGACCTTATTAAAAATGTTTTATTCCAAAAATATCCACTTTTTAAGGCTCAAGCACTAAAAGTGGGTAGGCACTGTTGTAGTGTTGAGTCCATGGCAGCTGAAAAAAAACATTAAAAAATATATATTATATAAATATTTTATATAAATAAAAAATGTTACTTGAACAGCAAATCAGCATAATAGAATCATTTCTGACCGATCGTGTCAAAAATTTCTGCATTTTTCCCCGATTTTGAACTTCCAAAATGCAATTTAAGTGTGGCTTCAAATGATCCCAAATGAGGTTGTAAACGATCCCAGCCGAGGAAGAAGGGTCTTATCTAGTGAAACGATTGGTTATTTTAAGAAAAATAATACAATTTATATACTTTTTAATGCCAAACGCTCGTCTTGTCTTACTCTGCCTTGACTGTTTTTGTTCCTGTTCATGACAGTTAGGGTATGTCAAAAAAACTCCCATCTCATGTTCTCCCTCAACTTCAAAATCATCCTAAATCGCTGTTTTACCTTTTTTGTTTGATCTTCTTTGCATGTTTACTTTGCAAAGACTGGGTCGAAACTTCTGTAGCGATGTAGGATGATTTTGAAATGATTTTTGAAGCTGAGGGAGAAAATACGGTCAGAGTTTTTCGACATACCCTAACTGTCTTAAGCCAGAATACACAAAGTTCAAGGACTGCAAGGCAAGACGAGCGTTTAAGAATAAAAAGTATTTGAATTGTATTTTTTTTGTGTGTGTAAATAACCGCTAGATAAGACCCTTCTTCCTCGGCTGGGATCGTTTGAAGCTGCATTTAAACTGCATTTTGGAAGTTCAAACTCGGGGCACCATATCAGTCCATTGTATGGAGAAAAATGCTGAAATGTTTCCTCAAAAAATATAATTTCTTTGAGACTGAAGAAAGAAAGACATGAACATCGTGAATGACAAGGGGGTGAGTAAATTATTTGTAAATTGTTGTTCTGGAAGTGGACTTCTCCTTTAAGAGACTTCTGTAACAGTACTAATGAACTGAATGTGGTTTAAAAAAAAACGGTAGCAAGTTTTGCATATTTAACTAATAAAGTTCAACTAATTGGAATTATACTTATTCCACAGCTAGCCATATTTTAACAGTGTCCATACTTTATAATGAGCAGATTGTGCTGTTTTAAACATTTTGAATAACTGTTAAAACAATTTAAATAAATGCATTTTCATAATATGATTATTTAAATACAATCAAATACATGCAAATATGTTATTTTTTCTTGAGTGTAGACATCTTCTTCCTTTTTCATTTATGACTGACAAATATGCGTCATTAGTTTATGTTAAATCTGTATAATCTAAATGGATATGCAATTTAAATCCATACATTTTTAATTTAGGCCTAAATATATTTGAGTATACAGTGATTGGCTTGAGACTCTGTGTGCCGCCGGACAATCAGTGTTGTCATTACATCATCGTCATCATCCTGCTCTGGGCTGCGTTTCCCAAAAGCATCGTAAAGCTAGATTGCAGATGCATTGCCACCAATGGTCTCTACGAACAACTTAGCTTACTACAGCGCTTTTGAGAAAAGCAGCCCTTTATCATTTGTCTAGCCTTTATTATGGGAATTGCTGTGTGTGGATGTGACCAGTCTTTAGAAATCACACCAAATAGAATGAAATTGCGGTTTTGTCAAATTAGGCATACATATTAACTGAATAAAATAAACGTATCAGGGTTACTCAATCTCAGACGGTAACAGGTTAACAGCTTTATTAATAATTTACAATATGTCAGCAATGTAATGAAAGTTACATCTTAGTTAATTTGTCCTGTAGTCTGACTGTAAATTCAGTCTCAGGCTGAGTTTCTGTTTCTTATGTACAGGACTCGGTTGAGGACATGCAGTCACTGGACAGCTGTGAATATATCTGGGAGGCTGGAGTGGGTTTCGCTCAGTCGCCTCCGCTCAACTACATCCACGATATCAACAGGTGAGAGGGACGGGACGTGAGGTAGTCTTCGTTCCCACAGCCACATGTGTGTTTATTGGCGTTTCCATGGTGACCTTTTAATCAGTAACCACACAAGACGTTTAAAGGCCCGCACCTGTTTTTCCACCTCAGTTGATATTCGGATCAGTTATTTAAAGATCAGATTAGTCAAAAGAGTAGTTTATATGTGTTTACCGGTGCATGTTTGTCTATGTGTGTGTGTGGTGTGTTTATAGGACTGAGCTGTTGAGGTTACTGCTCACCTGTTTCTCAGAGGCCATGTACCTGCCGCCCACATCGGATAACAGTATTCTTAACCCCTGGGTCACCTTCTTCTGTTCCACTGAAAACAGGTAAGTCTCTGTATGACATGCAAAAGATGTTTGCACAAACACAACACTCCCCAATTAAACACCCAGAGACTTACTAGTGGTGTTTACTAAGTTAAACCCCTAGTCCTGAGTATTAAACACTAGTGTGTAAAGGTCAGTGCGGGCTCTTTTCATTTGGGCCTGGAGGAAACCGTCTAGCAAACAGCCAGCACATCATAGCAACCGTGTAGCAGTACACCAAAAACCATTTGGAACACACTAGTAACAATATGTTAACAAAACTTCACCTCAGCCACACAAAAAAGAAAAAAAAAAGCGTAAATCAGGATACGTTTAGGATTACATGTTGCGAAGGAAAATGACTTGAGATATCGGGTCTTGTTTTTTTGTAAAATGTATTTTTAAAAAAATAATAATAATAATCTGCCAGGGCAAATAAGCTTAATTCTCAACCCAAAGGCAGGTGTTTTGTCTTGTTTTAAACTAAAACTCAACAAAACAAAAAAGTTAATTTTTATATATTTTTTAGAAGGCAAACCTGTAAAGTTTTGTCATATTTCATCTCTTCCTTCACTGCAAAAACTGAAAAATGATTTTCTTACTTAATATAGTTGTCTTGTTTTTTACGTGTCTAAACATTGAAAACATGATACATTTACTTGAAAAGAAAAATGATTTGAATTAAGTCTTGTTTTCTAAAAAATATATCAAAATTGTGTTAGATTTTGCTTAAAACAAGTAACAAAAATCTGCCAATGAGGTAAGAAAAATCGTCTTAATTCAAAAGGGAAAACAAGATGATTTTTTTCTTGTCCCATTGGCAGATTTTTTTTTCCTTTTCATTTTAAGCAAATACTTTGATACCTTTATATACTTATATCTTCTGTCATTTTGCTTCTCAAGTAAAAGTATTTAAATTACAATGTTAGGATATTTGGAATGGAAAACAAATATATATATATATATATATATATAATAATATTATATGTATATATATATATATATATATATATATATATATACACTACTGTTCAAAAGTTTGGGGTCAGTAAGACTTGTAATAGTCTTTAAAGAAGTCTCTTATGCTCATCAAAGCTGCATTTATTTGATTAAAAATATAGAAAAAAACAGTAATATTGCAAAATGTTTTTACAACATAAAATAATGTTTTTTGTTTTAACATACTTTAAAATAGAATTTATTCCTGTGATGAAAAGCTGAATTTTTATCAGCTGTTACTCCAGTCTTAAGTGTCACATGATCCTTCAGAAATCATTCTAATATGTGGATTTATTATTAGAATGATCAATGTTGGATAATATCAACAGTTGTGCTGCCAAATATTTTTTGGAACCTGTGATTTTTTTTTTTTTCAGGATTCTTTCATGAATAACAAGTTTAAAAAGTACAGTTAAAAAGTACATAAATATTTTATAACAATGTAAATTATTTATTATTAACTTTTAATAAACTTTTAATTATTAACTTAATACATCCTTGGTGAATAAAAGTATTAATTTCTTAAAAAAAAAAAAAGAAAGAAAAGAAACAATAAAAATGTACTTGACCCCAAACTTTTGAACGGTAGTGTATATATATATATATATATATATATAAAAAATATTATTATTATTATTAATTTTTTTTTATATTGTTTTTTTTTTTTGTTAAATATATATAAACATATTTTTGTGCAGTGTTACCATTAAATGTTTTATTCCATAGATTTTTACCTTTTAACTAACATTCAAATAATAATATGCATATGAACGGATGTCATAGTTAAGAAGATCTGAACTAAAGGTCTTACAATTATTTTTAGGCACGTAGGAATTAGGAACATAACACTTGTACGTTGACTTGACACAAAATGTTCAATGTATGATTTAAAAAAATAATTACAATATAAATTTGTGTTTTTGCTTAAAACAAGAAAAAATAATGGCAACCTAACTATCACAAGATTTATTACCCTGTTGGAAGATATTTTGTCATGTTTTAATTTAACATGACAATTTTAATACATTTTTAATTTTAATACATTTTTCAGGAAACTTAATTTATTATCTTATACTACCAGTCAAAAGTTTTTAAACAGTAAGATTTTTAATGTTTTTTAATGACTTGTCATCCGCTTACCAATTTTTAAATATTCTTTTTAAATATTCTAAATAACTGCTTTCTTTTTAAATATATTCTAAAATGTAATTTATTCCTGTGATCAAAGCTAAATTTTCAGCATCATTACTCCAGTCTTCAGTGTCACATTGAAGTGAAATCATTCTAATATGCTGATTTGCTGTTCAAGAAACTTTTTTTTTATTATTATTATCAATATTTAAAACAGCTGAGTACATTTTTTCAGGATTCTTTGATGAAGAGAAAGCTTTGTAAAGCTTTTGTAACATTGCATACTTGAGTGTGCAAGATTCAAGAGTCATTTTTTTTTTTGTAGAAATTAATACTTTTTTTTTTTTAGCAAGGATGCTTTAAATTGATCAAAAGTGATGATAAAAACATTTATAATTATTCTTTTCAGATAAATGCTGTTCTTCTGAACTTTGAATTCATCAAAGAAACCTGAAAAAATTCTACTCAGCTGTTTTCAACATGTAATAATAATAAACGTTTTTGAGCAGCAAATCAGAATATTAAAATGATTTCTGAAGGATCATGTGACTGCAGTAATGATGCTAAAAATTTGGCTTTGAATTCACAGGAATGAGTTACATTTTTAAATATATTCAAATAGAAAACAGTCATTTTAAATAGTAAAAAATATGTCAAAATGTTACTGTTTTTTGCTGTACTTTGGATCAAATAAATGTTGATAATTCTTTAAAAAACATTCAAAATCTTTTGACTGGTAGTGTGTGTCATTTTGATTTTCAAGTAAATGTATCTTGATTTAAGAATGTTTAGATATTTGTACTGGATAATAAGATAAAAACAGTAAAACATAGCAAGTAAACGCATAGCAATACCTAGCAACACCATTCCAAACCTCCAGAACACCGTAGCTACCACATAACATCACCAGTGCAACCATCCGAGCATTATGGCGTGGAATATTGCACCAGCAGAAACCACTCGCATTGTCTTCAGCAATATCAAAAAGTGTTGTAAACATTGACAGTGTCTCCTCCTTACAGACATGCTTTGCCTCTCTTCACCTCCCTGCTGAACGTGGTGTGTGCATATGACCCGGTGGGTTATGGGATTCCCTACAACCACCTGCTCTTCTCTGACTACCGTGAGCAGCTGGTGGAGCAGGCCGTGCAAATCCTCATAGTGACTCTGGAGCATGAGGGCGGACAGCCGTACCGCCCACCCTCCCCTTCCAGCATGGAAGACCAGGATGTAAGCACACCACACCTTATAATGTACACAACATCCAACATCACATGCAGTAAAGGTCAATAAAGTCAAAGAATCCACTAAAACTGGAATAGACAGTATGAATTGGGTAATGGTCATTGTTTCTGCTATACCTTCTCTTTTTCCTGTAGTCTGTTGGCCCAAATAACCTGTTCGTGAATTACCTGTCCAGAATTCACAGGGAGGAGGTACAGAGAACCTTTATCTTAGTATGTGTCAAGAAAATACAAACGAACTGCATTCTACCCTTTATGTTCGAGCTGTTTACCTTGTGTCTGCAGGATTACGACTTTGTGCTGAAAGGTTTGGCGCGCCTGCTGACCAACCCACTCACTCAAACATACCTGCCCAACTCAACCAAAAAGATCCAGTTTCACCAGGAACTGCTTGTCCTCTTCTGGAAACTCTGTGACTTCAACAAAGTAAGAGATTAAGCCATTAAATACAGTCATCGCCAAATAATGACGTGAATAATTCATACATAATTCCAGTCTTTTCTTTTACAGAAATTCCTGTTCTTTGTGCTGAAGAGCAGTGACGTGTTGGACATATTAGTGCCTATTCTGTATTACCTGAACGATGCCCGAGCTGACCAATGTAAGTGTCCTGAGTGGAAGAATTTAAGGAATAATTCACCCAAAAATTTAAATTCGGTCATCATTTACTCAACCTTAATGTCTTTGCAAACCCATAAGACTTCCATTCATCTTCAGAGAACAGTCCTTCTCTCATTTTTGCCTGTCCATTTAAGGTCTACGCAACCAAAATGTATAAATCAACACTGTAGAAGTATTTAATGTGAATCCCATGATTTAATCTTAATTTTTCTGAAGAGATACGATTGTTTTATACAGATTTTTAGGCTTTTATTCACATACAGTGCCCTCCACTAATATTGGCACCCTTGGTAAATATGAGCAAAGACGGCTATGAAAATAAATCTGCTTTATTTATCTTTATGATCTTACATTCAAAAAATTCACAAATGCTAACCTTTCATTGAAGTAAAACAATTAAAGGTGGGGGGAAACTTACGTTATGAAATTATATTTTTCTCATATGCATGTTGGGCACAATTATTGGCACCCTTAGAAATTATAATGAGTAAAATATCTCTGAAGTATATTCCCATTCATATTTGCATTTATTTAGCACACTAGAATGACTAGGATTATGATATTGTCCAGCAATAACTTCCTGTTTCACAGAATTATAAATATGAGGAGCACAAAGGCCAAATTTCCTTAATCATCCATCACAAGGAATGAAACCAAATAATATAGTTCTGATGTGCAGAACAAGATTGTTGAGCTTCACAAAATAGAAAGTGGCTGTAAGAAAAGAGCTAAAGCATTGAAAATCCCAATTTCCATCATCAGGACAATAATTAAGAATTCCAGTCATCTAAAAATGTTTCAAATCTGCCTGGAAAAGGATGTGTGTCTATATCGTCCTAATGCATGGTGAGGAGGAGAGTTTAAGTGTCCAAAGACTCTCCAAGGATCACAGATGGAGAACTGCAGAGATAAGTTGAGTCTTGGGCTCAAAAGACTAAAAAAAAATTCAAACAGCCCCTGCGTCACCAAATGTTGTTCAGGAGGGTTTTGAATTTCAAATGGGACTGGCTTCTGTGGTCAGATGAAACTAAAAAAAAGCTTTCTGGCAGCAAACACTCAAGATAGGTTTGGTACAAAAAGTACCCCATGCTCACGGTTAAATATACTGCTGGATCTTTAATGTTGTGGGCTTATTTTCCTGCCAGAGGTCCTGGACATCTTGTTCAGATACATGGCATCATGAATTCTAGCAAATACCAACGGATAAAAAATGTAAACCTGACTGCATCTGTTAGAAGTCCTATAATGAGCTATAATGAGTTGGATCTTCCATCAGGACAGTGATCCAAATCAAACATCAAAATCAACACAAAAATGTGTCACTGAGCATAAAATGAAGCTTTTGCCATGGCCCTCCCAGTTGCCTAACCTCAACCCTATAGAAAATGTGTGAGGTGAACTGAAGAGAAGAAGCACCAGCATGGAGCTGGGAAACTAAAGGATCTGAAGAGTTTCTGTATGAAGGAATGGTCTCTGATCTCTTGTCAGGTGTTCTCCAAACTCTCCAGGCATTAAAGGAGAAAACTCAGAGCTGTCATCCTGAATAAAGGACGTTGCAATAATTGGGTGCCAATAATTGTGGTCAACATGAACTAAAGAAAAACATTTATTTCATAATAAGATTTTCCCCCTGATTTCCACAGTTTTACTTAAATGATAGGTTAGAATTTTGTGAATTTTTTTAATTAAATATTAAAAAGATAAATCAAATCAAATCAAATCACCTTTATTTATATACCGCCTTTAACAATACAGAATTGTGACAAGGCGGCTGTACAGTATTAAATAGGAAATAGTACATCAACAATGCAAAAGGCAACAGTAAACACTCAATTTTCAGGTAAAGGTAGTTAATCAAATACAACAAAAAATAAATAAATAAATAAATAAATAAAATACAATATTATACAACAAAATAAAAAACAATATTTCAACAATATTAACAATAAACAATGCAGATTTATTCTCACAGCCACCTTTGCTCATATTTACCAAGGGTGCCAATATTAGTGGAGGGCACTGTAAACATTGATCAACGCACACTCATAGAGCACATCAAATATGGTAAATGGAAGATCAACTTAATTTGTTCTTGCGAAAGTTAACACGTCCTTGTTTGATACGTGAGAATAAACCTGGTTCTTGCGCATCAAGCACGCTTATTTGAGCTTCCATTTACCATATTTATTCATCTGTTTATTCCTATTTTATGCGTGAATGAAATCCGTTCATCATATAAAAGCAGAAATTTTGGAATAAACCACTCGACTTGTTAATTACTTTGACAATGTCTTAAAGGGGTCATGACATGAGAAATCAAATTTGGCTTAATCCTTTGGCATATAAAAGCTCTTTGTACCATTAAAACATCCTGCAAGCTTCATAGCTTAAAACATCCTCCTCATTATAAACAAAGCATTTATTTAATCAAGGTCCAAAATGTCTCGTTTGGATCTAGGGTGCAAGGTTACGTCAACCAGACGCAAATATTTACATAAACACTGCCTCCAGAGCAAGACATCGACAAATAGCTGTCTTCTCATCCGTAGGCCCCGCCCACTGGTGTTCAATATTTTAATGGATGATCGCTTGAACACGCTGAATGTGAGTGTCGCGTCGCATCAAAAGCAATTGGAAATTACAATCACTGCCGCTGTCTTGTCTACATTGGATACAGTATACAGATGCGCGTTCGCTTTCCGACACAGTTCATGAGCTTGAGTCTATCGCCAATAGGACAAATGGAGTAAAAGAATGTTCGCTTTTGGCTTTTGGCGCGTTTGGCTTAAACAGCTGGTTCACATCTTTGTACAGACATCAGAAGGATCCCAGTGTAAGAAACAAATGGATAGTTTATTTTTCAATGGCATCTTGGATCATGTCAGAGGATTGTTCGGACTTCGGAGTATGTTGTTTTGTAAACAAGGCATGGTAGAGAGTTCACAAAGAAACATTTGTTAAAAGATGAAGCGGTACTAGATCTGACTGCAGCTGCATCACAAACTGTAAGTAAATTACTTCATAATGCTTTGTCTAGAAATGACCGTTTTATTTTGATCATGTTGTCAAAACACTCATGCTCAACACACATGCAATAGAGAGGGGGATTTGATACTGTTTCCTATGCGTTTGCCAATCATAACAGTGGCCGATTAGTGAGGACACTTCAAGCATGTAGTGCTGAAACCCTGTTGTTGTTAGAATGGTCATGGGTCAAAACTGATCATGCAGACCAAACCGTAAGTTGTAGAGACTTGAAACTTGGAGGGATGGTAGTACTCACACCACCTACAATGTGACCAAGGCTCACCCCAATCGGCCTCATGAGGGCGCTACAGCGATCAAAAGTACGAAATCGCTCATAACTGCTAAATCGTCAGTCATAGGTTCAAGTGTCTTATGCCATTGGAATCTTTGGCCCACGCTGGATATAATGCACACAAATTCAATTGTGATACTGGCAAAATTGTTGAGTGTTTTGCATTTTTTGAAAAACCTACTTTTGCGAAGTAGTCCTAGGTTTTTTGCCCGATCGGAACCAGTGATTCTCTGGAGAGTAAATATCAATAATGATAAAACAAAAGTTAAACTTTAGACTCACAGTCACAAAGACACGCTAAAACATTTGAAAGGGGCAGGGCCACTTTGCCTATAACCGTCAAACTCAAAACACTTATGTAAGAGCTCAGTCTGAGGTCACAGGAAAGAAATTGTAGAGCCTGGCCACAAAGTGCCACAAGTGTCTACAAGAACATTTGTGTATCTCAAAAAATATGGCCACCATTGGCCGATGAAGTTTGAGCACCTGTTGGACAAGGTTAATGGAGGCCCCATGGCCCCAAAGGTCTGAGAGTAATTTTAAAGAAATCGGCCACTGGGAGGCGATTTTTCAAGGGTGTAAACTATTGTACGTTGTGCAATATTCATATCATACGATAGAACTCCTCCTTCCGGACAACTTTGCCTCTAGAACCACTGCTGGCAATCAAATTGTTTGTTAAATGATTGAGAAGATGTAAAAAAAAAAAAAAAAAAAAAACTACTACTACTTTTGTGAACTAGTCGTAAGTTTTTTGCTCAGTCTGGAAAAAAAAACACTGCAATACAATTCTCTGGACTCTCTAGGCCAATAATTATCTAAAATTATTGAAATTTACCCTTTGGGAAGCTATGACGGGGTTACTTTATTAACATTATAAGTAAACCTTACGGAACATATTAAAATAACAAAAAAATCCATGTCATGACTTCTTTTTTAACATTTTTATTTTTTGGCATTTTTAGCCTTTATTATGATAGGACAGATCAGAATGGACAGGAAACAAAGTGGGAAAGAGATAGGGGTCAGGATCGGGAAAGGTCCTCGAGTCGGGATTCGAACATGGGACGTCCGTAGCGCAAAGGCGCTGTATATCGGCGAACTGCCCCCAAGGCTATCGCGCCGACCACGTCATGACTTCTTTAAAGGGGTCATTGGATGCCCATTTTCCACAAGTTGATATGATTCTTTAGGGTTTTAATGAAAAGTCTATAATATAATTCGGTTAAAAATTCTCAATGGTAGTGTAAAACAACACCCTTTTTACCTTGCCAAAATCATCTCTGCAAAAATCATCCCATTCTGGTCGAGGCTGCTTAAAATGCAAATGAACTCTGCTCGCCCCACCCCTCTCTTCTCTCTGTGGTGTGACGAGCCTGTTTACTTTAGCCGCGTTTAGCTGCTCGGCATCTGAGAACGGCTCGATTTGAAAAAGGGAATATTATTTTTACAGATTAATTAAATTTTTATCATTATAGGGTAGATTTGTACATACACTGCCAACACACAATAATGTTCAAACAACATGTAAAAGTGCACAGAAATCTCCCAGGTTTCAAAAAAAAAAAAAAATCTTCACTTATTTAAAAGATTAACTAAAGTCTTACGAAGAAGGGGGAGTGAACTATCCCTTTAAGGGTGACACTACAACCCCCCACCCCAAAAGTCCATTTATAATGTTTTTTTTTTACATGAAAAACTAATAATTTAGTTTTTATGAATATTTTTCAGTCTTGCAGAAACCTTGGAATTAAACAGCCTGTTTTTGCTACTGTACCTTTTAAGATCTCAATGTAAATGACATGTAAATTCTGACATTAGCTCTTGATGTTATTCTGAATGTTGAACTTCAGCACGGGTCGGTCTCATGCACATCGGCGTCTTCATTCTGCTGCTGCTGAGTGGAGAGAGGAACTTCGGTGTGCGTCTGAACAAGCCGTACTCGCTTCATGTCCCTATGGACATCCCTTTGTTCACGGGCACACATGCCGACCTGCTCATCGTGGTGAGATGCGTGTCTGCTTCAGTTTTACAGTTCACAAGTTATTTTTATTTCTGATTCTAAAATAGAAACATATAAGTTGTTTTAAATCTCTAAAAAATGGTTATGTCTGAAGGTATTCCACAAGATAATAACCAGTGGCCATCAGCGTTTACAGCCTCTCTATGACTGCCTGCTCACTATTGTGGTGAATGGTAAGTATTAAGAGTGTCTGGGTTTGCACAGGGCTTTACTTGGATTCAGATTTAATCTGTTGTTACACCAGAAAAACTGTATGTGACACTTTTCATGTGGTAAGAGACAAAATGATTTATTCCACTTAGGGCAAGGCCATTTTCATCAAAGAGAATCGGTTTCCTGAGATCAAAAAGGGCTTTATGTAAAATAGAATAAGTCAGATTAATGTTGAATAAATGCTTACTGTAAAAACTCCAGAATGTTTAATCTGTGTAGTTTGGTTCCTGACAAGCGTGTGTTCTTTGTGTCCTCTGTCACATAATACCTTGTCCTTGTTTAGTGTCTCCCTACCTGAAAAGTCTTTCTATGGTTGCGGCCAACAAGCTCCTTCATCTCCTGGAGGCGTTCTCCACAAACTGGTTCCTGTTTTCTGCACCTCAGAACCACCATCTGGTCTTCTTCTTGCTGGAGGCCTTCAATAATATCATTCAGTACCAGTTTGACGGTAAGATCGACACTCTTGTTCATCTTTGCCAGATAAATTCTGATTTTGAAGGAGTCTTTTAGACATTTTCTCCACAGCCAAACTCCACATCCATGTGGTACTTCTGTAAATTACTGATGAAACTCTGCATGTGACAAGTATTTGACTATTTTAACTTTTTTTTTTCTTGAGGACAATTTTTATAAGCACCTTATTAAATGTGTTTGTTGTCTTTTATGTCAGATAATTAAAATTAGGCAATTAATTCAGTCAATCAGAATACTGTTAACAATAACTTTTTATCAATGTCAAGGAAACCTGTCTTTACACTACAGAAGTGGAAAAGAAGCTGCATAATCCAAACAATGCCTGTGATTGGGCATTGCATGCATAAGCTCAATGGATAAGTAATTTGTTATAATAAGCAACGCTGCAAAAATGGGTAAAAAGAATTGATGCAATGTAAGCAGATCTAAATGCAGTGTCGCAAATGTCACTTACATTTTCACATTTCACTTTAATCACAAAAGCCATAATAGATTTAGTTTAAAGATTAACATAAAACACATTTTATTCCTGAGTACCAATGGAGTAGTCAAGTCAAGTAACCTTTATTTATGTAGTGCTTTTAACAATCTAGATTGTGTCAAAGCAGCTTTAAAGTATCACAAAAAATAGTATGTCAACAATGCAAAAGGACAATAGTACACACTCAATTGTCAGTTAAAGTTAGTTCATCATTGAATTCAGTGATGTCATCATCCAGCTCAGTTCAGTTCAAAATGTATCTGTGCAATCAAGTCGACGATATTGCTGAAAAATTAGGAATCCCCAACTAAGCAAGCCAGAGGCAACTGTGGCAAGAAACCAAAACTCCATTGGGGACAGAAACGGAGGAAAAAACCTTAGGAGAAACCAGGCTCAATCGGAGGACCAGTTCTCCTCTGGCCAGACGAACCAGCAGTTTTTTTCCATGCTGCAGCGAAGTCAGATCGTGCAGAGAACTCATCTGGTTCCCCAAGTCTTGTGCCGATGACCGTCTAGGTGACAAAGTCTTCACTGGGGATCTGTCTCTGGGGGTCATTTAGTTAACGTGGTCTTCGCTGACATTCAGGGCTGTTGAAGTCACCTCTAGGTGCTGATCCACCATCTGATCTGGAAACAGACTGGATCTGGTTGCCTATGGTGACCTCAGAATGAGAAAGAAACATACAAATATTAGCCTAGATGCCATTCTTCTTACGATGTAGGAAGTACACCGTGTGTTATGGGAAGTGTTCCCGGTTCCGGTTGACCTAATTAATGCAGCCTAACAATCCTTTAACGGATTTAACCATTAGTGTAGTTAGTGTTAAATGTGTTAGTGTGTTATGTGTAAGCCAGGTTAAAGAGATGGGTCTTTAATCTAAATTTAAACTGACAGAGTGAACAGAATATTAGGTAGATTGTTCCAGAGTTTGAACAGGAAAAGGATCTACTGCCCATAGTTGATTTTGATATTTTATGTATTATCAAATGGCCAGAGTTTTGAGAACACAGTGGATGTGAAGGACTGTAATGTGATAAGAGCTCGCTCAAGTACTGTGGTGCTAAACCATTCAGGGCTATAAGTAATTAGCAAGATTTTAAAATCTATACAATGTTTAATCGGGAGCCAGTGCAGTGCTGACAGAACTGGGCTAATATGGTTATACTTCCTGGTTCTAGTAAGACCTCTAGCTGCTGCATTTTGGACCAGCTAGAGTTTGTAGATTAAGCGTACAGAGCAACCACACAATAAGGTACTGCAGTTATCTAATCTTGAGGTCATGAACATACGAATTAAAATTTCTGCATTTGACATTGAGAGCGTAGGTTGTAATTTAGATATATTTTTGAGATGGAAAAATGCGGTTTTACGCATGCTAGAAACATGGCTTTCAAAGGAAGGATTGCTGTCAAATAGCACACCTAGGTTTCTAACTGATGACGAAGACTTGACAGAGTAGCCTCGAGTGTTAGACAGAATTTTTGGCTTTTTGGCCTCGATAATTACCACCTCTGTTTTTCCAGAATTTAGCAGTAAGAAATTACTAGTCATCCAGTTTTTATATCAACTATGCGTTCTGTTAGTTTTGCTAATTGGTATGTTTCGTCAGGCCACAAAGAAATATAGAGCTAAGTATCATCAGCGTAACAGTGAAAGCTAACACCGTGTTTCCTGATGATGTCTCCCAAGAGTAACATGTAAAGCATAAAAAGTAATGGCCCTAGTACTGAGCCTTGAGGTACTTCATACTGCACTTGTGATCGATATGATACCTCATCATTCACTGCTACGAAGTGATGGCGGTCAGATAAGTCAGATAAGATGAGTCTTATATCACTGGGACTGCTCCATCTTATCTTAGTATCAAACTATGTAAAAATCCAGTATCATACTGGGCCTTATTTATAAACCATTCGTCACCGAAATGATGGGAACTACCAAACACATTTGCGAAACTGTTGCTGCCCCAGAAGAACAAACTGCATCCACTGTTCACGTAATGCTGAGTTATTTGGGAAGCAAAACAAGGTAATCTTTCCCTCACATCCAAAAACACGTTGGGCACGCTCTTGCTCTCGCTCTGGTTGCTGTGCGTGCGCACACAATCTTCTGGGAGAAGTGCCATACTTCTCACTGCCATACTTCTCTCTCAAGATACTTCTCATCTTACATAATTCTGCCATTTGTGACGTCATGAAGAGCCACGCTCAAAAAAGCTTTCCGAAACTTATACGAACCCGGAAGAAGTATATTTGGCACAAAAATACTCAGTCAAGTCGAAAATCGTTTTTTGAAACCATGAGAATTCAATTCTTTATCAATGTAAATAACTCAGAATGCATTAAGACAGCATTAGACCCCCCAAAACAAAGCTGAATTTTCTGCTTCTTTATCTTGAATTTGGTCCATTTTGGTGTCATTTTTGCCTCAAGCCTCTAATTTACGAACCTTGTCCTCTACTCTGATCATGTTTTAATCAGGTAACTGTAATTTGGTGTACGCCATCATTCGGAAGCGCAACGTCTTCCATCAGCTGGCCAACCTGCCCTCCGACCCTACCACCATTCAGAAGGCCTTGCAGAGGAAGAGGAAATCTCCAGATGCTATTTCTCGCACCAGCTCTCAGGAGACGGTGTCTATGGAGGGCTCACGGCCAGCTGTGCCAGCTGAGCCCGGCACTCTGAAGGCCAGTCTGGTGGCCATGCCAGGTAGCTTTGCTCATTTGTGTTAGTAATGGTAAAGACAGTGGCACGTTGTGTGAGTTGCTTTGAAAGACAGGCTGACTCTCTTTAGGCATCGATAAACTGACGGAGAAGTCGCAGGTTTCTGAAGACGGTACTATGGTAGCTGTGCCACAGATAGAATCCCCACAAACCCCTGAACACAGTGCTGCTGCTGGAACCAGCGACACAGAGTCCATCTCAGGAAGAGACAATGAGGTTAGAGGAGCAGGTACATAATCACATCCACGGCTAGCTCTTCAAATGAAGGTGATAACAGTGATGCTTCTGCCTAGGATGTCTTCTACACTGAAGCAGAGATGGCAAGGAGACGCCTGTCCAGCTCATCCTCATCTGCCATCAGCCACTGGAATCCTAAACCAGACTGGGTAAGAAGACCTTCATCACCACAGCCATTCTGATCAATGTCCTACAAGGGTCATTTTTAAACCTTAAGAAACTGTTTACCCATACATAAAAATGGTGATTATTTACATTCCGAACCCGTATGTTCCATGGAACAATGAAAGGAACACCTTGAAATAAGTAAATAAAGATTCTTCAGATTTTCTCCTGTTGTTTTCCGTGGAAAAAATAACACTATACAGGTTTGGAACAACATGAGGGTGAGTAAATAATGACAGATTTATCCTTTTTTGGGTAATCTTAGTCCTATAGCATAATCCTGTTATCTTATTCCATGTTTTGAACAATCACTTTACTCTGCCTCCTGGGTTGGGTTTTGAAACTTCACACTTTACATTTATAAACCCTAAATGTTCTTATTTGCATATGTAACATCTTAATAACCAGTGTTGGGGAAAGTTACTTTTAAAAGTAATGCATTTCAATATCGCGTTACTTCAAAAAAATATAACTAATTACATTACTTAGTTACTTGTTATGAAAAGTAATGTGTTACGTTACTTTTGCATTACTTTTTAAATCTGTGCAGGGCTTGCTTGTTTGTTTTTAAAACAGTCATGTGAAAAAGTTAGGACACCCTACTGAATTTCATGGTTTTCTGTATCAGGACATAATAAAAATTATCTGGTGCTTGGCAGGTCTTACAATTTGAAAAATAAATCCTCAGATCAACATCATCACATGGCATATCACAGAGTGTCATTATTTATTTAACAAAAATACAGCCAAGAGGAAAAGGCCATGTGTAACAAAGTTAGGACACACAATGAGTCAATTGCCTGCAGATCCACTTTTAGTAGCAATAACTTAAAGCATTCATTTTCTGTGTGACTTTATCAGTCTCTCACATTGTTCTGGAGGAATTTGGACCACTCTTCTTTTCAACATTGCGCCAGTTTATTGAGGTTTGTGGACATTTGCTTATGCACAGCTCTCACCACAGCATTTGAGTCAGAATGAGCTCTGGATGTGGACTGGGCTATTGCTACACCTTGATTCTTTTCTTTTCAGCCATTCTGTTGTAGATTTGCTGGTGTGCTTGGGATCATTGTCCTGCTGCATGACCCAATTTTGGCCCAACTTTAGATGTCGGACAGATGCCCTCACATTTGACTCTAGAATACTTTGACATACAGAGGAGTTCATGGCCAACTCAATGACTGTGAGGTGCCCAGGTCCTGTGGCTACAAAACAAGCCCAAAATGATCAGCCCTTCTCCAGCATGCTTGTCTTTTGGTATGAGGTGTTTGTGTTAATATGCTCTTTAGGTTTTCACCAAACTTGGCGCTGTGCATTATGGCCAAACATCTCCACACCGGTCTCGTCTGTTCAAAGGACATTATTCTAGAAGACTTGTGTTTTGTTCAGATGCAACTTTGCAGACCTAAACTGTGCAGCAATGGGTTTTTTTTTTAAATACAAGAGGCTTTCTTCTGCCAAGCCTTCCAAACATGCCATTTTGTCCCATATTTTTCTAATGGTATTGTCATGAACTTTATCATTTAACATGTTAACTGTAGAGTCTGAGGTGTAGTTCTTGGATTGTCTGCCATTTTCTCTGAACTTTACACGCTCTGATCTTGGAATGAATTTTCTGGGACGTCCACTTCTGGAAGGAGAGGTGTCTGTTTTAAATGTCTTCCACTTGTGAATAAACTTCAAAATGTTTGGAAATGGCCGTATTACTCTTCTCAGATTGATGGCAGCAACAATTGCTTCTCTAAGATGATTGCTGATGTCTTACCTTCTTGGCATTGTGTTAACACACACCTGAAGGCTCCAAACCAGCAAACTGCCAAAGCTTATGCTTTTATAGAGGCACTCAGACTTGCTGATGATCAGTTAATCAAAGGTGTTTGATTAGCAGTGCTTGACTGTTATTTACCCTCTTAATTCCAATGTTAACAGTAAGGGCGTCCTAACTTTGTCACACATGGCTTTTCCATTTTGGCTTTATTTTTGTTCAGTAAATAATGAACAAAAAATTTTAAAGACCAGCCAAGGACCAGTTTTTTTTAATGGTGTCCTGATACGTAAAACCATGGAATTCAATAGGGTGTCCTAACTTTTTCACATGGCTGTATAAAAAAGTTCTATTTTTGGCCAACGTAAAAGCCCTTTCACACCAAAAGTGAAATGAGTAAGCCTCAGGCTGAAGGAAAAGTAAATTTGTGTCTGTACAGTAGAACGCACTCTCCAACAATAAAAAATTTTTGCTTGTTAGTGTGATTGAATTGGATCATCAAAGGTCAGCAGCAAAGACACTGGTTAATAAAATGGGATTAAATACATGAAGGATATTGCAGGTTTGCGTCATGTTCTGAATTTGTATTTCTCTGTTTTTATTCATTTTAAGGAATACTGAATCTGTTTTGTTTTTTTTGTGAGTGAGATGAATTACTGCATGTTCACATTTATTCTACAATGAAAGTGACATCTTACTCCTTACTCTCTCAGCATGGAGACAGGAGAGCTGTCAGTCAATAAATAGGAAAACAAATTAACTGGCATTACTTAGTTGAAAAGTAACCCAGATTTTTTTCGTATAAATTCAAAAAGTAATGCTTTACTTTACTAGCCACCTTGGCTCATATTTACCAAGGGTGCCAATATTAGTGGAGGGCACTGTATATAATATTTTTTATATATTTTTTTTCCTTTTTTTTTTTTAATGTAACTTCTGTGACATATGCAGGATTTGTCCAATCATTTAGTTCTCATGAAACTCACGATTATCTGCCTCTGTTTTTAATTAAAATTTTATCTCCTAATCCAATTAGCAACCGTCTGATAGAACCGAGTAGCCCTACATTTTTTCTTTTACGATAACCTGTTAAAGTCAGGTGAACATCACAATATATAAGAAAATATCTTTACTTTCATTGCGTCTTTAAGAACAACCCTAAATTAACATACTGAACTATGAAGAAAGCCCACAAAAGCACTCTTCACCTGTTGCCCTGACTCATAAAACAGGTCCTGTCCTGGAAGAGCAAACTCCCACTGCAGACCATCATGCGCTTGTTGCAAGTGCTGGTGCCACAGGTGGAAAAAATCTGCATTGACAAGTAAGAGGAGAGTTTTTTCATTGATAGATGCATGTAGTTTGATTTGCTGCTGTGAAATGTTACTTTATGTGCTTGAATTAGGGGTCTGACGGATGAATCCGAGATCCTAAAGTTTCTTCAGCATGGCACTCTAGTGGGTCTGCTGCCTGTGCCCCATCCCATTCTCATCAGGAAATACCAGGCCAATGCAGGAACTGCCATGTGGTTTCGCACATACATGTGGGGGGTCATTTACCTGCGGTTAGTATGACATTAACATTTGTGCTCGGTTTTCTTAGTTTGTTGTTTTAACATTGTATCCATGATTCATTAGGTGTGTGCGAGGCACTGTATTTTCTATTTGATTTTGGGGTAAAATATCACCAGCTTATGTTTTTGGCGTGTTTAGCTCAATTCAGCTAGATAAATAAAATATGTTTGTGAGTTCGGCATTGTTCTGTCTTTTCACTGTAGTAATGTGGATCCGCCCATCTGGTATGACACCGACGTGCGTCTCTTTGAGATCCAGAGGATGTAAGAATGAGCTGTAACCTGTCGGTCAGTGAGAACCCGCAGACTTCATCTTGCCTTGTCATTTTGCTTTAACCCGTTCCACTTCCCCAGAGAAGAGGCGACACATCATAGACTGTGAGACTCCACGAGAAGTGCCCAAAGCTGCCGGGCGGCCTATCAGCGGTCTGTTTGCTCTGGCTGGTGTACAGATGATAAAGCGTCTAAATATAAACCATGCGCTCCGATAGTAAAAGCATACTGTGGTCATCAGCTTAGGCAGCCCAGACATGTGAAACTCTCTCACTGTGGTTTTTATAGGAACAAGGTGCTTGTTATAAGAAGGAATGCGATTTATAGTATCAAAAACCTTGTGAAACATTTGTTAGATTAGACATTGACAAAGACCTCTAGATTGTATTATCATCACCACAAGAGGACAATCTTGCTAAATCCTCATTTTTGTTATCTGTAAGAACATGCGTTTATATGCAGTTGAAGTCAAAATTTACATACGGCTTGCAGAATCTGCAAGATGTTAATTATTTTACCAAAATAAGAGGGATAATACAAAATGCATGTTATTTTTTATTTAGTACTGACCTGAATAAGACATTTCACATAAAAGACATTTACAAATAGTCCACAATGGAAAATAATAGTTTAATCATTTATAAAAATGACCCTGTTCAAAAGTTTACATACACTTGATTCTTAATACTGTGTTGTTACCTGAATTTTTTGTTTAGTTCATGAGTCCCTTGTTTGTCCTGAACAGTCAAAAATATCCGTCAGGTCCCACAAATTCTTTGGTTTTTCAGCATTTTTTGTGTATTTGAACCCTTTTCCAACAGTGATTTTGAAATTCATTTTTTCACACTGAGGATAACTGAGGGACTCTTATGCATATATTACAGAAGGTTCAAATGCTCAGTGATGCTTCAGAAGGAAACACAATGCATTAAGAGCCGGAGGGGGTGAAACCTTTTTAAATTGAAAGATCAGGGTAAATTTAACTTATTTTGTCTTCTGGAGAATATGTAAGTATCTTCTGTAGCTTTTGAAGGGCAGTACTAAATGAAAAAAAAAAAAAGATATTTAGGCAAAACAAGAAAAATGTACAAATTTTCACCCCCCGGTAATGCATTGTGTTTCCTTTTGGAGCATCAGTGAGCATTTGAACCTTCTGTAATCGTTATCAAAATCATACAGTCAATGTTGAAAAGGGTTCAAATACACAAAAAATGCTGAAAAACAAGAATTTGTGGGACCTGGTGGATTTTTCTGAAGAACAGCAGGCAGTTTAATTGTTCAGGAACTCATGAATATCTATCACAAAAAAACAGCTGTGGGCAACAAAACAGTATTAAGAATGAAGTGTATGTAAACTTTTGAACAGGGTTATTTTTATAAGTTCAGCTATTGTTTTCTCTTGTGGGCTATATGTAAACGTCTTTTGTGTGAAATATCTTATTCAGGTCAGTACTAAACAACAATAATACCATGCATTTTGCATTCTGTATGGTGTATGTAAACTTGTCAACTGTACATACTCCCAAATTTCATTATATTTGTGTCAGGTATGAAGAATAACTGGAAGGAAAATGAACAGAAAATCAGTAACTGGTTTAGATTAATTCCACCAGTATTCATATACATCATGAAAATGTTGAAAAAAAAAAATTGTTTCCGAAGTATTATATAGCAGTTGTTTGATGGTATATCAATATCTCTATTTTTGTCTGCATATCAGTTTTGCTAATGAGATAAATGAATGTAAATAGAGCTTGATGTTTTAAGTAGAAACGCTGTCTATGTATATGAAAAATCTGAAACTATCTAATGTTGTCAAAAGGCAGAGCAGTTAGCATATGGTTACTGAATTTCCTGTGTTCATGATATTGTTTAAAGTGCCGATGACTGTAACCAGAATGTTTTTCTTCATTTGTGGCAGTATTTATAAGAGAGCTTGTGAAACAGATCAAGACATTGCGTTTGTACATGTATTTTAATGTTTGTGTATTTGTGCAAAACTTGTCCAAATATATTGAGAGGATATAGAGTACAAAAACACACTTGTCATTGTGTCACGTTTCCTGCACAGACTTTATTTATCCTTAAGGAACAAAAGCATAAAAAAGAGAAGAGGGAGTAGAGCAATGTTTGCTCGTTTTAATCTGGGTACACAGTGACCAGAATAAACAGAAATTGGAAATTCACAGGTGTGAATGAAATGGCGGATCTCTGGTATTACTTCCAGAGGATTTTTATTTTTATTTTTTTTTTTTGCATTTCTAACAGTCGTATGCCTGTAACAGAATTAGGCCATATTTCAGATGATATTTTGACATCATTCACATATTTAAAAAAAAATTCAGTTAAGCATGGTCTAGATCTCCACACACACTCACACTAACATATACACATCATTGTATTTTACAATAAAAATATAGTATAAAATAATACAAATTTCTTTCAGATAAACAAAAATATACTATAAAAATATATATATATTTATTTTACAAAGATATGTGCATAAACGTATACAGTTCCTGAGTGGTCAGTCGATTTATGAAGCGAGGCACACCTCAAACAGACTAGCCACTGAATGCATACGGTAGAAGATCCCAAACGGCATTCCAATATTCACAACTGCTGCCCACGTTTGGAATTCATAAATGTCTGATCCAACAGTGTTGTCAAACTGAGGCCGGGCTCCAAAGGCAGGCATGATCCAGAGCTGTAAAACAGAAATGTACAGAATTAGAATTAATGCTGATTTCTGACCCTCATGTGTTAAGAGACAAAAAAATCTAGGAGGCATACACACATAGGATGCACTCAAATTGGAACAAAACTTGGATTTGGAGTTGTTTGACAATGTCAGGCTTGTCAATAGTTAACCACAGAATTATGCCAAATAGGAATTATCGTAAATAATTAATGTGGTTGCTCCACTTCTAAATTTAAAGAAAGACAAATCTGATGCATGTGTATTGCATGTTAATGAAACCGTTAACCAACCATTAAAAAAAATACATGCAAGAATGTATCTTGTGTGCATGCCTTCTAACTAGGGTTGCAAAGTGGTGGAAAATGTTAGGGTTTTAAAAAGTAAAGAAAAATCCTTTGAAGATTCCAAACATTCTGGAATGTTGTCAGAAATTAGTTCGAAATTTTCCACTTCTTTGCAACCCCATCCCTAACTCAATAAAGAATATGGAGTCAGGTACGTACAATGACATTGCAGAACAGCAGGAAGGCGCAGATCTCCTTAAGGATCCTCCTCTTCCAGGAGAGTCGTCCCTGAAGCAAAGTCAATGGGAGGGGTAGTGTGTGAGCTGGGACAATAGAGCTGCTCCGTCTTTCTGTGTCTCTTTCTCTTACGGCCATGACGTTGGCGAAGATGGTGGCTGTCTCCGTCTCTTTGAACGGCTCCCGGTGGAGACCCTTGATGAGGAAGGCGTTCTGTAGGCACAACTGGATCACAGTCAGAACAGAATTGGTCAGGTCCAGCCCATTTATGTGCCCCTGGACCCCTGATGCCAGAACAGCTACTATGGTGAAGTAACAGATGAGGAACTGGCCTAGGGACGCTCCCACAAGCAGTCCCACATCTAGACTCCGTGTTGGGTTCTTCCCAGACACCTGCTCCCTCTTATCCATCCGGAAGATTATACAACCGATCAGAGTCGCGATGGACATCAGAAGGATAGCGACTATGTTCATGATGTAATGCATTGTCAGAGCTTGCTCCTTCTTTTTTGGGTCCTCCTTAGCCACGTCCAATTCGTACACCACAAACGTAGCCAGGCCCGCCACCAGAACCAACAAGCCAGCGATTGGACCGATTAGAACGTCCCACAGGCTAAAGCGCAGATTGTGGCTATGGTGTTCGTCCATCTGGCGGCCAACGTTTTTCCACATGACATAGGCCATGGCTGATGCGAAGAGGCTGTACTCGATGTTGAAGGGGTACAGGTAGTAGTAGACCTTCTCAAAGACGTCGCACATGTTATGGCTACACTTGCAATCACTCTCTGCAGCACGACCTGATATAAGACAACAGAGAACGTCAATGAGATGTTCTACTAAACCTTCAAATTAAGCACATGGACACAGGGTGTTTGATGGCTGATGCTTAGAAACCTAGCATGGCTAATATAGGATCGGCTTGATTTCTAACGTCTAACCAGAAAATACACAAGTACATCAGTACACAAGTCTCAAAAGTGCAGTAGCCCCTCACTGCAGAACACAAGATCCAAGGGGCACAGTTGGATCCACATCTAGGGGGTGGAGATGGGTAGGTTTAGTGGTGGATATGGGTAGGGTGAGGGTTAGGGTTAGGGTTAATCTGGATCCAGCCTTGCCCCCTGGATCTTGTGTTCTGCAGTGAGAACCATCTCCAAAAGTGTGCAATATGATTTGTTGATGTTAAGCACCTTTTGACATGACATAAATTTTGTGCCCGTTGTTTGAGGAACTGTTGTATGATGGCTCGGCTGGAGCCACAGTTTGATGGAGCGACTCTTCTGTCACTGCAGTCATCCACACTATGAGGTTCGTAGACAACGTCAACATCAGACCACAACTGCAATGGAAGAGTAAATATTACTATACGGTAATGGAAGCAGCGCTGTTTCAAAGAAGTGTACACTCAACACAAGAGTCAATGCACATGCCGGTATCCTATCAGTCTTTCAGTCCGGCAAACATGTCCTTGAGCTAACTTAAAAATGTATGCTCATTGCTTCACACTGAGATGTAATACATCTCTACAGTCAGCAGGCTAGTAGTGGTTACAAATGTGTGATCATTTGCCTACATCTCTCAGACTTTCCTATTAATTTCCTTTCCTGACTAGAAAAGACAAGAAAATAAAACCAGATAACGACCAAAGTCTAACCACCTAAAACTCACCGTGTGATGATTTGCTGTATCTGCACACAGTCTTTTGCATGAACCCAGAGGACGTATGTCTGGAATAAGGAAGAGAATATATTTAAACGATCTAGACATAAAAGAACAAATAACCTAAAACCATTCTTTATCGTTTTAACCTACCTGCACAATGACAAACAGAGCTTGCACAACAGGGAAGGCTATTTTCACAGGCGACTCGCAGTGTATATGACCCACATAATAAATAATCTTGAAAATATCCATGAGTACACTGCAGATGCCAAACAAAACCAGTCCACCTGATGAAGACACGAGCAGAATATAAGCACTTAAAACTAGACTGCACGCCATCATAGTGAGAACCCAAATTTTCTTTCTGAAATTGGAATTTGATTCAAAGCCATTTGTTTTCAACCCCTTCAGGATTTAATCATGAGAATGAAGACTCACCTCTCAGCCAAACTGGTCCAGCATGGCTGTCTTTGTAGAGCACTGCACGGTACACCCTCGACGTATGGACTTTGTAGTAAACCATCCATATGGTGGTGAGAATGACAAGCAAGATGAGGAAAATCAGAAGATGGGACGAGCTGATCTGGACCTTGTTGAAGACACTTCCACTCACCATGGCAATTCCCAGGAGCAGGATATTTAAGGAGATGAATCCAGACAGAAGCCATCCCCAGTTGCGGCCCTTCTCCACTGTTTTGAACTTATCATGGGCATGTACCGGGATGACCGTCTCTCCGTGGGAACTAACTTGGATGGTGGATATCTGGTTCTCGATGGCTTCTAGGTCTTGCTTTGTCGTCATGTTGCTTGTGCTAGAAGAGCTGTCCGCAAGAAAACACAAGTCAGTTCGTAAGTGGAGCTTACTCTAAGAGTCCAAGCCTGAGTTGTGAAGTATGAAGCATGTGAAGATCTTCTACAAGTTCTCAAGCAAAATAATTAGGAGTCTAGTTTCCTCAAGATGTATAAATACTTAAACCCGCATAAGTTTCCAGCCAATGAGGTGTCTTCTCTTCCGCTTACGTCTAGCCCTGCGTCTGTCCCACATCTGAAGGGGACCTGCATCCTCAAATCTGACTTGACATTATTGAAAATCTAAAAGATTTCACCTTTGCTTACACTGGACCAAAGCCAACCAATAGCTCCCAGCTATTGTGATAACAGTGTTTAACAAGAGGGCTACCTGCACAGTCTCTACACTGTGTTCGGTGACGAAAAAAATTTGAACTACTGATCGGACACCCCCAGCACTCTGAGTCATCAACAAATATTGCGCTGTTATTTACTTCAATCACATCTGTTTTCAAAATATTAAGCCTTTATTTACTCAGCTTATATCAGTTTTCAGAATCATTGTGATATTCGGCCTCACCCAATTTCACTGTAAATGTCTGAGGACAATTGAATTGTGCATTGTTTCTTTTGTGTCCTATGAGAGCAGTGTATTAATGGTGATTATTAATGTTAAGACAAGCAATATTAAAAAAGGACTTTTATGCAAAGCGACAGTATTAGCAGTTCCGCAAAGCAGAATTTCAAAAGTAAACACAGGACAAAAGACTATACTTTTGCATTTACTCAATAAGCAGATGCTTTTAAAGTAACACTATACAGTACAACACAATTGATACTGATATGCATGTTGGTTAGTGTACTTACCATGAGTAGGAGCCGCTGGCCTTCTGAGGAGCGAGCCACCTCATGGCATATATATTCACTTGGCGACAAAGATTTACAGCAGTAACACTAACGGACCTGTCAGAAACAACACACAGTACACAAATAATTAGAACAAACTGTATGAACAAATTGACATCTACCATACACTGTGCAATGATAGGCATCATAAATCCTCCAACATCAGTCGAGGTGTGTATCATAATGACACTGTGATGGGACATCATGATTTATATATAACCCCTATAAATAAAATTGGTGCAATTACTAATCCAGGTTTTAATGATAATTAAATGAGTGATAATTTACAGAGGAAATATAAAAAATACTGATTCACCACATTTAAATGTACTGTGACAACTTTCATGTGAAGATAATAAGATGATAACAGGCCTTAGTAGTCAATAAGTAGTTCACATTAAATCATGAATATACAGATGACGAAAGTATTTGGTCACCACAGCAGCAGTTAAAGATATGATAACAAATATTCATATAAAAGCAATAAGGCACAAATGTACTTTTCAGGCTAAACGTGTGTGTCTATTGTTTAAAATTAAGATAGAAATTATTCTGACACAATGGTTGGATTCAGTACTTAAGTTTTTTTTGCAGATATCACTTGATTTGATGTTTTATTTGTATTTTTTTAAAGTGTAGCTTCAGTGTCCTAATGCGTTTTGAAGGCACTCTGAATGTCTATTAGGCATTGAATGACATAATACTGTTTCTTCATGCTGTTCGTGTGTGTATGGTGTTGTAATTATGTATTATTTTGAATCCCAACTGGGAAAAAGACTGTGTTTTGTAAGAACTGAGCTAAAGCCCCACCCTTATGACATGTATAGGTTACGCCATGTATATATAACCACCATTAATAAAATTTATGCTATTATTAATCCAGGTTTTAATGAGTGATCATTTAAAGAAGCAAAAAAAAAAAAAAATACTGATTCACCACATTTAAATGTACTGTGACAACTTTCATGTGAAGATAATAAGATGATAACAGGCCTTAGTAATCAATAAGTAGTTCACATTAAATCATGAATATACAGATGACTTCAAAAGTATTTGGTCACCAAAGCAGCAGTTAAAGATATGATAACAAATGTTCATATAAAAGCAATAAGGCACAAATGTACTTTTCAGGCTAAACGTGTGTGTGTTTATTGTTTAAAATGAAGATAGAAATTATTCTGACACAGTGGTTGGATTCAGTACTTATGTTTGTTTTTTTTGTTTTTTGTTTTTTGCAGATATCACTTGATTTGATGTTTTATTTGTATTTTTTTTAAAGTGTAACTTCAGTGTCCTAATGTGTTTTGAAGGCACTCTGAATGTCTATTAGGCATTAAATGACATAATACTGTTTCTTCATGCTGTTCGTGTGTATGGTTTTGTAATTATGTATTATTTTGAATCCCAGCTGGGAAAAAGATTGTGTTTTGTAAGAACTGAGCTGAAGCCCCATTCTTATGACATGTATAGGTTACGCCATGTATATATAACCACCATTAATAAAATGTATGCAATTATTAATCCAGGTTTTAATGAGTGATCATTTAAAGAAGCAAAAAAAAAAAAAAAAAAAAATAAATACTGATACACCACATTTAAAAGTACTGTGACAACTTTCAGGTGAAGATAATAAGATAATAACAGGCTTTATTAATTAGTAGTTCATATTAAATCACGAATATACAGTGACTCTTAAACTATTTGGCCACCAAAACAGCAATTAAAGATATAATAACATATATAAGGACCGAGCTGAAGCCACACCCTCACGAGCAGCAACGCGTCCGAGGTGTCCTTGGAAACTCCAAGAGCCTCAAGTGCGCTGCAGCCGGTCAGGGGTTTACACCTAATGCAAAGAGCCCGTGAAAGAGTGATGGAGGCTGAGGTTCGAGATCACCATGAATGACAAATACCACAAGGCAGCTCGGGATGGCTACCTTGACTTGTTGAAAGAAGCGACGCGGAAGGACCTGAACGCTCCGGATGAAGATGGCATGACACCAACCCTATGGGCCGCTTACCACGGCAACCTCGAGGCGCTGCGGCTCATTGTAGGGAGAGGGTAAGACTGCGCTTCGTTTGATCAAATACATGAACTGGTTTTAGGTTTAACGGAAGTTTAACCCGTATGTTTGCATGTACGCCTCATGTGAAATAGCTTACGCAGGAACCGGCATGACGCGGAGCTCTGCTCACCGTTACTGTATGTCATCACACTACAGGGCTGGTGTCGTGACGGCTAATGCTTTAGAGGGCTCATGATTTTGTAAGGTTAATTGGGCGTGGAACGTGCTGTCCTTAGTTCCATAGACTACTTCCTTAAACCCTTTCTCGTGATGTTTATGGTGGTGTTATGTAATATGTCTCAAGTTTGCAGAGGACCATATTACGTCATATTAACATAATATATATTAACATAACATGTTTAAATTGACTCAAAAATGTACTTATGGTAACATGGTCAAAAATAATATAAAGCACTAAATCAACAATGATTTTGGTTACATCAACGAAAGACATTTTTGAGAGTCAGAACATGTAGAAAGAAATCACCTGAACATTTTTATATGTCTATCAGCATAAAACCAAATTCTTATTGAAACAACTACTATTTATAGTGGTATTTGAAGATGTTTTTTGGGGTTTTTCTACATTTTTGCGCTTTTTTTAGAGCATGCCATTAGCAACAACACCAAGGTCATAGGTTTAGTTCCCTGTTAATGCATGGACTGATTAAAAATGTATACCTTGAATGCACCTTAAGACAGATATACTCCCCTTGCTACTTCTACTACTTCTTTGTGGCCCTTATTCATTTGCAGTGTCATTTGAGTTGTTTTATCACTAACAACGCATAAACAATTCCACATTATGTGATCTACAGCCGCTCTGTTAATGCAGATGACAGAAGACAGATAAAAGCGACCACACAAAAGCTTTCATCAGAGCTGACCTGGTTTTCTCTGTGGACTTCGAGGCCCTTTATAAAAGCTCTTAATTGTCAGAAGTTCTTCCACTGCTTAGCAGTCATGATTGGATAGTAGGACTGTTTGAACCATTGAAAGCCACTGGCTATCGTGTGATCTCCTCTGCATAAAGCAAAGCAAGCATCGCATTTCTATGGTTAGAGCCAACTTATACTCATGTACACATAGGGATTCAGTAATTAATCCATTAATATGGGAGTTTCTCTTCTGAAGTAATAAAATCAGATGCACAGCATGGCACTGACTGGTCCCTGAAGCATGATTTCCCACGATAATGGCCGCTGTTTGTAAAAATGAGGTAATTAGTGCATTGCAGTACACGAGAACAGGCTCTGACCTGTCATGAATCATGCTATTAGCAGTTGTTAAGAAGTAGGGATAGTAAAATGATGGAAAAAATAGCAACCACAGTTGCTGAAAATAGACATTTATGGGTGGTGACGATCATATAGCAGTCATTTGTTAAGTCATGTTAGGAGATGCAATATTATATGATACTCCTCTTTCACCAATTTTATAATGTTCTGCCACTCATATGTCCTATTATCTAAAAGTATTATGTGGTAAAAATGACAGTTATAAAATGACATGTTCTAAGAAATGTCTGATTGTGTTGCATAACGATCTACAAGGGTATTTCATTTTATAGAGCAATAAATAAAGTAAGTTTATTAGATGGAAGTGTTGGCATGCCAAAAATCAAGGTCAGGCAGGTTAGCGGGTCATAATCCAAATTTTGGCTTGACCCGATACCGCACACGGCTCCCTTTGCTACCTGTGAAAACCTTGCAGCTTTTCTCATCCATAATGCATCACTGCAAGGCTTCACCTGTCACCCATCAAATATTAAATAGGCTCAGCTAGCACTAGATGCACAAAACAGAAAGATATAGCTTGACTGTAAAGTCAAGTGCTGCGCAAATCATATAAATGATATAGTATTACACATAGTTTTGTCATGTATTAATATATCACATTTGTCATTTTTACTATATTGTGTGTATACATTTTAAAATATTTTTGAAATGTTTTTAAGTGTGCATTCATATTATTCTCAACAGTTAAATTAAAGAAGAATAAACTCTAAAACCACAATTTTTCAATGAAGTTTATGTCATCCTGTAGGTGGAGCTATACTGCGGAAAAGTAAAGTTAAGTGAAACGATGTTTCAGTCTTGAGTTTAGTTTCAATGCGATCCAACTGTCATATCGTAATGCATCACAATTGTATTAAGTCAGCACAAAGCAAGTAACATCAATACTGAGCTCTAATGGAGAGAATTGGATGCAAATTTGCTTTTTATACAGCTCTGTGTGTGTTTGTAGATACCTCAACGCCATATTACAACAAACAAGATTTAAATGAAAAGCATTTTCTAGAATGAATATTGAATAGTCATATTATGAACAGTCACTATGTAGTTTTGAGGCAGTCATAGATTAGAAGATTCTGTCATACTTCTGATTTAATGTCAAATTATCATTTTTGATGAGGTCCGTGGTTACAGTCTGAACACAGGAATTTAGTGTGACATCACCTATGCAACCCTATCATTCTTGCTAGTAAGGAGACACCCAATGAGCTCCCTCTTATTCAGGCAGGTTATCAAATTACAGATCCAGTGCTTTGGATCGGCATTAGGAGAAATAAACCTGGATTACTGCTTATGTAAGAAAACTTATATAAGTAGGAAAAATAAGAGATCAAAGAGGTTATATAATACACCTGTTTGTCCTTCTCATGATTTTAGATATCAGATGTTTCAGTTTTATAGACTTATCCATTATTTACTGGCTTTCACGGATGACAAGCCAGTGCTGAAAACATAATCAAAAAATCATGGGATTGCCAATATGGTCTCAGCTATTCTTGGGATATAAAACACGTGATAATGACAGCTTAGACAAGCCATATCCAGTTTCACCTAACACATGAAAGTGTGAATTATATATTATATATAGGCCATAGAGACTAAGTAGTGGTTTCACAGAGGTCACCGTTAAATGCCACATTTGATATGGATCTATCACGGATCTTCTTTCAGCGGGAACCCAGACAAGTGTGACATATGGGGGAACACGCCACTCCACCTGGCTGCCTCCAATGGCCATCTCAACTGCCTGTCCTTCCTGGTGTCGTTTGGTGCCAACGTGTGGTGCCTGGACAACGACTACCACACGCCGCTGGACATGGCTGCCACCAAGAACCACATGGACTGTGTGCGCTATCTAGACTCCATCGCTGCCAAGCAGACAGCCCTCAACCCCAAGCTAGTAAGCAAACTGAAGGACCGGGCTTTCCGCGATGCTGAACGCCGCATCAAGGAATGCGTTAAAATGCAGCAGAAGCACCGGCGACGCATGGAGCGTAAATTTCAGAGGGAGGCAACGGAAGCGTCGGTCTCTGATGCCATGAGCTTCTCCAGCTATGCCAGCAGCACCTTGAGTCGCAAACTACGCCACTTTAACACTGCCACAAATGTGCCATACTCCCAGGTCAGATTTTCTCCAATTGCTCTACAGTTCTCAACTCTGGCCCGTGAGATCCAGATTTTCTTGGAGAGTTTAGCTCCAACCTTGATCAAACTCACCTGCCTGTTACTTTCTAGTGATCCTAAAGACATTGATTACCTTGTCCAGGTGTGTTTGATTAGGGTTGGAGCTGAATTCTGCTGGAAAATAGATCTTGCGGGCCAGAGTTAAGAATCCCTGCTCTACCACATTCACTAAAGCTGTTTTTTGTACCATTTTTCGTCTCTAGGCTACTCTCCACGCCACAGCCAGGGGCAAAACGAAGATCCAGAAGAAGCTTGAGAAGAAGAAGCAAGGTGACGGGACATTCAAGATTTATGAAGATGGCAGGAAGAGTGTCCGCTCTTTATCTGGCCTACAACTAGGCAACGACGTCATGTTTCTGAAGCAGGGGACGTACGTCAACCCTAAGGACCGATCTCGTCGTAACATACGTGACATGTTCCCTAGTGACAACGAGGATGCCGTCTCACGTGCCATCAGCGAACCTGACCTGCACGGTCATGATGTGGACTACTCAGAGATCAGCACAGACTCGGGCCATGACTCGCTCTTCAACCGTCCTGGCCTGGGCACTATGGTTTTTCGCCGCAACTATGTGAGCGGTGGACTTTTTGGCATTGGTAGCAGAGATGAAGGCAGCCTAGCTGGCAGTGACCGGGTCGACAACGTGCGACTCCACAGCCGGATGCATCGCGTACCCAATCTGGATGACGACAGCATTGGCAGTGCCCGTAGCCTGCAAGAGAGGAACATGCAGGAGCTGCCATGGGAAGAGGTGGAGTTGGGGTTGGATGATGATGATGAGCCCGACACTAGCCCTCTGGAAGTATTTCTAGCCACGCAAAGCATGAACGAGTTCATTCCTATCTTCAAAAGAGAAAAGATTGACCTGGATGCCCTGTTACTGTGCTCAGATGATGACCTTAAGAGCATTCACATCCCCTTGGGGCCCCGCAAGAAGATCATAGACACCTGTCAGCGCCGATTGGAGACCATTGAAGACCCAGGCTGTATAGAAGACACTGAGTTGTGAGGCTCTGCCCTTAATGTCTGTTTTTACCTCAGTGAATGTTGATGAATAAGCAAAAGTTTACAGAACTGCTGTATCATTTACTTAACGGCCACTTTCCTGGAGAGTTTTTTCCTGGAAGTTTCTAGTGACTTTAATTAGCTGACTCAGGTGTGTTTAATTGTGGAAATTATGAAATGGGCCAGAGTTGAGAATCCCTGCTCTACCACATTCACTAAAGCTGCTTTTTATACACTTTTATCATTTTTTCATCTCAAGGCTACTCTCCACGCAACAGCCAAGGGCAAAACTAAGATCCAGAAGAAGCTTGAGAAGAATAAGCAAGGTGATGGGACATTTAAGATTAACGAAGATGGCAGGAAGATTGTCCGCTCTTTATCTGGCTTGCAACTAGGCAACAACATCATGTTTCTAAAGCAGGGTACGTACGTCGACCCTAAGGACCAGTCTCGTCGCAACAAACGTGACATGTTCCCTAGTGACAACGAGGATGCCGTCCTCCGTGCCATGCACCAGATATGCTAAAGAAACAGAAGCCTAAATCAGGAGTGTATGATCCTGCTCCTTAACGGCCACGTTCCCGGAGAGTTTTTTTCTGGAAGTTTCTAGTGACCTTAATTAGCTGACTCAAGTGTGTTTAATTGTGGAAATCATGAAATGGAAACAACCTGTGGTGTCAAGTAGTAACAGAATAACTTGTAATGATGAAGTTATAACTCTTGTAATAATGTAATAAAATTTTTATAGTAAAGGTTTATAGAGGGCAAATGTTGAAATAGCCGACATATCACCTCTCTAATAGCTGACTATATTACCTCTTCCAGCGACACAAACAACGCAATATGCATAAAAATGGTAATTCAGTTCAAATTTAATGGTTATCACATGTCATGTGGCAAATGCAGAGAGTGGAAATGAGTTCACGTCTCATTACACGCACTCTTAACCTTAATTTCTGCCCCCATGGGGCGTGTATCTCAGTGCCTGTGCTTTCTGCACATTTCTAGACAAAATGTCATTTGAGACATAACTTGTGTATATAATTTGTCAAATGGTTGATATTACCTTTTTAGACAAACAAAGTTCAGTATGTTCTACACAACATGGTGGTAATTGTACCATTACTATTCTTGTTAATACACAGATACATGATGTAGGCGATGGCAGCTTTGGCTATTTGTTGGACAGAAAAATTGTGAGCTGTAAATGCTGAAATGTACAGTAAATCTGACGTCAGTGTTGCTGTTGTGGGGACTGTGTGTAGGAAAAGTGCACCCTCACATTATGTTACACATAATGTTTACATGTATCTGGCCATAACGCGTTTTTTGAAACATGACTAATTAGATGAGTTGTGTGATGCATGGTTGAGTTAGCGTACACAGAGAACCCTTTGTTGATCCTGGAGCTTTAACTTGCAGAGCGTAGCGCTCATTAACACTTAGTCATTTCATTTATCACAACAGTAGTTTCTGGTTGAGCTGAAGTATATTGTCAGTAAACAGTATGGTTCATGCACAGGTCTGAAGTACAGCAGGTTCTTTTTACATGAAGTCTTCCTTTAGTATTTATGAACGCAAACAGTTTTGTAATGCATACATCAGCTTCAATCATAATGATATTTGTTGGTATGTAATTATTAAAATCATAATCTTGAATTTTGTTTTTGCAAAATGTGTGTTTGTGTGTCTAATCATTTGTTTTGATTACTGTGTTGCATTTAAAAGTGGAAAATGGTTTGGTATGTGCTGCATCTACTTTTGCCCTCCCTCTCCTTGTAGATAGAGGTCAGAAAACTTTTGTGTATGTGCGATCTCTTATGAACAGGGCTGTTCAAAGATGAACAACACCCGCGGGGATCCCTTCGGATATGATAGTACTTATGCTAAATATCCTGTCTGACATCATAGGACAAAGGCCCTGTATGATTCATCAGAACTAACTAGAATACGCAAAGAAATGTGCACATCCTCAAGATGAAAGCTCCACCTTAAAATGAACCACAGCTAGCAAGGTCATGAGGGAAGACTATAACACTCAACTCACATGCTTCTCTCACATGTCAGGTCAGCAGGACAACCTCTAAATCTACACCAAAGTCAATATAGAAATTCTGCTGGCTGCATTACAGTCATATAGATGTCGCCATTTTCAGTCCTTCCTTAGTGAAAAATAAATGTACTAAAATGTATTTGAAATACATTTATTTCATGCTAAGTATACTACAAATGCATCTGCATATTTTTTTCTTTAATAAAAATACACTGCAATTGTTCTTTTGGTACACTAAACTGGTATACTTAAAGTCTGCTAAATTGAAACAACTAAATTTGTACTTAATGCACTTTAATTGTGTGAAAGTAGTGCTGACTGGTTTGGTAGTCTAACTAAAGATACTGAAGTATATTTGATTGTGCTAAAGTGGAACAAGTATACTTTAGGTAAACGTAAAATATTTGGCATTTAAAGGCCAAAATTATTCAAAGATCATACAATCTTCATCAGTAGTTACATTAAAACATTATGTATATGCATAATAATATTAAGAAATGTGCATTGTGCGCAAGTAGTACTCCAAATAAAGTTTAATATAAATTTTTATATCAGCAAGTCTTGAGCAATATGTCAATAAATATGTTAATAGGTTTAAACTATACTTAGTATGAAATAAATGCATTTTAAATGTATTACTTTTTTACTATCATGGTCCTGCACATTTCCCCACAGCACTGCATATTTTGTACCTTTATGTCTTTCTTATTTAAGAGAGCAAATCCAGATCATCAACTCATTAGGAGAGTGCTTTACAAACTGTTAAATTAAAAGTCAGATCAAAGAGACATACTAATGTGCAGTGCTGTGGTTCCCCAAGACCAGGAACCACTCAAAAAGCCAAAATCACAAAAATCTAGACGTTTAATAACTCAAGAAGCACAAACAGTTTTTTGACTGTTGAACAATAAAGTGTGAATAATAAAGGATGGTAACACTTTATTTTTGATAGACATTCTACTAACAGAAAGTAACTTTGCAACTGCATGAAAACTAGTCATTAGAGTATTAGTAGACTCTCTGCTTAATGTCTTCTAATACTCTTCTAAACTTTGCAAGTATATGTCAACATATTTTACTAACCCTAAACGTAACCTAAAGTCTGCTCTGAGAGTTAGTAGACATGTAGTTGCAAATTAATCAGAATGAATTGACATGTAGTTGCAAAGTTACTTATAGTTAGTAGAATGTCAAAAGTGGACTATTAAAATAAAGTGTAACCTAAAGGCTTTGTTGTGAGCAGAGTTAGTCTTGTTATCTAACAAGACGCCAAGAATCCAGCGTTACTCTTTGAAGTTGTAACCTTCAAATCTGACGTTTAATTACTGTACTTGTTTGTCACCGTGGAGAGATTTCTTTGATATCTGAAAGCTGAATATTTTGACAACAAACTTCATGTGGGGAAGACTGACAATTGCACGTAGTATTATTTATTTATTCATCAGATGCGTGTTTGTGTTAAACTCATTGAATTTAAACTCTGAATTAAAAAGAGCAGTGCAAAAATAACATATCCAAAATCTCAGATAACCATGCTTTTAATGTTTTATTAGGAGGAATATGATTATGTGATATGAAACTCAGCAATTTTTCAATTAATGTCATTTTGTGATTAATTCATCAAGGATGTTTATGCTGTTAACCTTAAGGCATTTTTATTTATATCATCACATCCCCCATCACATTAGCTTATACTAAACCTTTCATGCATTAAAATCAGTTTCGTCATAAGCAGGATTTACGAAATGCACTCCAGACTGAGTTAGAGTTATCGAGTTCACCATCTCTGTCCCATACAGTCCTGGTTCCTCAGGCATCATATTCGGTTTGTCAAAAATGGGGTTGTCAAAGCCATGGTCCAAGGGGCCACCAAGCTCCCCAATGTCACTACTGTTCTTCCATTTGCTGAATGAGGGGATGCTAGGCATTTTGGGTAACCTAACAATGCCACGATGGTAAAGCATAACAACAACTGCAAGTAAACCCACTCCAAGCAGGGAGCCCAGCACTGCACCCACCACTACCCCTGTATTGTTTCCAGCCGCTTCGCTGCTGCTCGCCCCTGATGACGCCTCGAACTCTGCACTGGTGATGCCGATGTTCAAGCCCTGGTTGTGCACATCCTGCATCACGTCACGAGCGAGAGCTTCAGCCAGCTTTCCGGCTTCCTGACCTGTTTTCTGGTCCAGAAGCAACACCTGAATCTCCTGAGTGGTTCCGAAAGGAATCACTCGCAGCAGCCTCTGCTCTTTTGACACTTTCGACAAGGCCATCTGTATAGATTCATATTTGTGCTGGATGAGAAAGAGGTGCTCCAGCCGTTGACGATACGACTCGAAGTTGAACTTCGAAGAGAACTGAACGTTCACGATGGCACCGCAAACATTGCAGCAGTGTCCCACCGGGTGCAGGGGTTTCTTGCACTCCAACGGATCGCATTTCACATTTGAACAGATCTTGTCTCGATTTCCAGAGTTATCACAGATGCATCCCGTGGTATCATCACAGCCTGAACCACCAACTCTAAGGGATGAGGAGCCATGGAACTGCAGCTTGCCAGAATTAGATGACAGGTACTGAGAAAACTCAGAGTTGCTGGTGAACTTTTTCCCAAGTACAGACACACTCTTCACAGGCACGTCTTGACCAGATGAAACGTCCACACGGAATGAGGTAGTCTCTCGAAATACCACGTCGTCATACTGGCACGGGACACTCTCCTCGTGGACTGAAAACTGATATGTACCGCTGTGCAGGTCGTCGATAGTGGTCGCAGCCACCCACAGCGATGGGTCGAACCATTTCAGAGATTCAGAGTCTTTAAAGTTTGCTGTGACCCCAGATCCACAACCAGGATCTCCACCTTCTCTTACAGTAAACCCAGCACCAGATGCCAGAATCAGTTCTCCATCCACTGGCAAGCTCATTCCAGTGATAGTGTGAGCCGTTTCTACATACACTGATACTTTCTGCTGAGCTGAAAACACCACTTGGTCATTACCGCAGGGCACAGAGCCTTTATCCCAGTTGGTAGCATTATCATAATTGGTGTCTGGAATCCATTGCTTGTAGAGCGCGTTAGCAAACGGCAAAATGCAAAGGAAAAGAAAGATGTTGTGTCGACGAGCCATGGTGAAAAGAATGGGTAGAAGAAAAACAGAATGACCTTTGGTCTGTCACTAACGGTGCGACTGTCACATGCTCACGCTATAACTTAGTGAAAAATTCACAGAAGCTGTTTTGTCAGTAAAACATCTACTACAATGACAATAAAGGCATGCATTAAGACTACTGTAAAATATTTAATAGGTCAACTGTTAGACGCTCTTTTGCGTATTTTCACGAAAAACATAGGATAGGAAATAAAAGTGCATTGTTATATTACCTCCCCCCTCTCTTTCTCTCCTTCATGTTTCTTCTTAAATGTAGTTGTGCCATGTTGGCAGAATACCTTGTTACTGCAGTGTATATAGTGGTATTGAAAGGCGCTGTTAGCTATTTCCAACATTTGGCTAATTAGACTAGCCCTATCATTTTAACAACATGCCCTCTTTCCAAAACCTCGCCTTTCAAAGGCATAACATTCAATTGTTACCAAAGTCAAAACAGGCAAAATGACTTACAATTACGCAGTTCTTCAAGTTACTCTAGTAATACCTAGGTACTAAAATGTGTCTCATGATGTTTTTCATGTTAACTATATTTTGTAGCATAACTCATCTGAAAAAAAGGTTATAAAAACCTTCCTGAGATTTACATATGATTCCATTTGTGACCCTGGACCACAAAGCCAGTCATAAGGGTCCATTTTTTTAAATTTAGATTTATACATCATCTGAAAGTTATTTGGCCAAGACACAACTATTTGAAAATCTAGAATGTGAGGGTGCAAAAAAAATCTAAATATTGAGAAAATCTCCTTCTTAGCAATGCATATTACTAATTAACATGATGATGGAACATGATCTTTACTTAATGTTCTAATTTTGGCATACAAGAAAAATCCACAATTTTGACTCATAAAATGTATTTTTGGCTATTGCTATAAATATACCCGTGCTACTTATGACTGGTTTTGTGGTCCAGGGTCACACATAGTCATCATTATTTGAGCCACCATGCGCCCCCTAAAGGAGGATTGTTAAAATAAACTATTTATAACGTTTGATTCTCATAGAGTGGACACGTGTGTTTACATACACGTCAGCAGGAAATAAGACTACCTGCACCAACATGAGCAGACAGGTGAGTTGTCAGCTATATTTCCTTTATAGTAATCTGTTATGAGAGACCTTTCAATGACGACGTTTAGAATTTTGCGTTTTCAGTCATGTTTAAGTGCAGCTGTTTGCATGACTTGTGGATGAAGGAAAAATACAAAAATAACGGTTGCATTATACATATAATTCAGAATCACTTTGAATATTGTAGTGTTAAAACTTAAACTGATAAAGTATTTGTTTTAAAGGACTCTGAGGGTGAAGTGCCTTTATTCCATGAAGATGAAAATGCATTTACAGAGAAGAAATCAAAAATCAAGTGAGTGATTTGGGAAAACAAATGGATTAGCTGTTTGACATTAAGTGACATTGAAAACTTTGCTAATCTAGATCTCATATTACACTGAGCAATCATTTTTCAGTCGATAATAATACTTTGTTCTTCTCAGACACCCTTTGGCATGTTTCTTTCATCTTTTCTTCCGCACAAGTGCCATCCTGATCTACCTCTTTTGTGAGTTTCTTAGCCGAAGTTTTATTGCCAACATGGTCGCCATCATTTTACTTCTGTCATGTGACTTCTGGACAGTAAAGGTGAGAGGAGTCAACAAGAAATCTTGCTTAATGCGCGTTCTGGTCTTATTTTGAACTAAAAATGTTCGTAAGAATTAATCAAAACGACTTGCTCCATCAAAGAATTAACTTTACATTTAGGCATGGAAAGTGCCAACAATAGCCAAACATGTCTCAAGTACTCTTCCATAACTGCCTGTCTTCCTGTTTAAGTCTCATCCAGTATGTTTTCTCATTTAAATCCATATTTACACCAGATTATAGAAGAAGAAGAAAGAGCATTTCTTTTTGACTTAAAGAATGTATGTTGAATCAGTTCTTCTCTATGTGGCACATTTCTAAATGTTTCTGTATTTTTTTCTAATATAAGAATGTGACAGGGCGACTGTTGGTGGGTTTGAGATGGTGGAATCAGGTTGATGAAAACGGTCACAGTCATTGGATGTTCGAATCCAGATCAGTGAGTCTCACCACCCCCGACTTTACAATACAGCAGGACATTAAATATATTTGCAACTGTGGAAGGCAACCATATGATAAAAATCAAGTTTATGATTGTGTCTAACAATACTGAGGTAATGTACAACTTTAATTTATAGCTGCAGCTAACTTTTATCGCTGTTCGATCAAAGTTTAATGATCATGTTTTGTCACTGTTAGTGAATGCATAACACTTTCAGTTGTGTAATTACTTTGAAGAGTGAAATTTCCTCTTTAAAGTCACGGTGTTCAAATATCAAAAGAATAGTTCAATAAACCATGAAATTCTGTCATCATTTACTAACCCTCATGTTGTTCCAGACCCATATTGTCTTCCTTTGTTTCATGGAATACTAAAGGAGAATTTTGAAGGATTTTAACTAGATAGCACACGTAGGTTTGCAAGATTCCTGTTAGAGAGCACTTAATCTGCTGTGTACAAACATCTGATGAACATCTATAAGATGTCAGTTTTACATGCATTCTAAATCATGAATATCTTAAAGACATTTTCCAAACGTTTATTTGACTTCTGACTGGAAACGTCCCATAGATGTATTGCAGATGAGCAAACACTCTCAAAAATACATCACAGATCAAGTAGATGTCTCCAGGACGTACGTGTCCTGTCAAGGTCAAGACTCTCAAGCACCAAACCAAAAAAAAAAGTGTTCCGTCACATGATACTTTGTGTGAACAACAGAAGCTGTAATGCATATTTACTGTACATAGTAAAATATTAAATGTAATCCACTGCACATCTCAAATTTTATTCTCCATTTCAACATCCTTATGAATATTATGGTGGAATTGTGTCCTTTTTTTGAACTTTTAAAATGTGTTTATTTTATGAAAAAGAGCTGTGTTAAGATTTTTCAAAATCTCTCTTTTCGTGTTCCACTGAAAAAAACAAAAAACAAAACAACATACACATGAGAAACTATGTTAAGGAGAATGAATAATGAGAAAATGTTTATTTTGACTTAACTATTTCTTTAATACCTATCTATTTGATCTGTTTCCTCACAGAAAACCAGTAAAAATGTGGTCTCAAACTCTGATTCACGCATTTTCTGGATTGGTCTGATCATGTGTCCAGTGTTTTGGGTTTTCTTTCTGTTTAGCTCACTTTTTTCCTTCAACATAAAGTGGTTGGTGAGTTTCACAGTTCTTTCAAATGCATTATTTTGCTGCATAAAACATCTGAGCTTCCTGATGTATGTGTGCATGTGCAGGTGGTTGTGATCATGGGAGTTGTGCTGCAGTGGGCTAACCTGTATGGATATGTGCGATGCAAAGTAGGTGGTGCAACCAAACTGAAGAACATGGCGAGTAATTACTTTGGCCTTAAGCTCTTCAAAAAGGTAACACTGAGTTCTAGAGAAACACAAGTCTATATAATAAACTTCTTAATATTTTATGTAACTGTTTTTTTTTTTTTTTTTTCTCATACAGGTAGTAAACAAACCAGAGGGACCCTAATTTGACTGTGGATCAGACTTCATTTAATTGGCTAGAATGGATTGTTTCAGTCTGATCATTATCATTTTTTATGGTAAATTATTCTTTCCTGTTCATGTGTCTCCTTTCTGCTTAGTTTAGTCAAACTTTGTGTTTCCTTATTAGTAGATAATCTGATTTTCTTTGAGATAAATAATTTGTATAAAAGGTTTACATTAAAATCTTTTCAGATAATGCTATGCCAGGCTGAAAAATGAGTCTTAATAATAATTACCATTGTAAAGCATTGTAAAGTCTCCTTTAGTCTAGCATGAGACGTTTGCTCGCCGTTTGCTATTCTTCAGTTGGTCGCCAGGGGTCTCTGTTACTCTACATTGAATGTGATTCCTATAAACATTACTTGGGAATGAAAGTATTAATATCTCAAGTACTTGAAGTGAGAATAGTAGCAGTGTTTAATACAGTTTTGTACACACTATCAACATAATGCATTTTAACATTTACAATCATTGCATTTATTTTATTATTAGAATAATAATTCTAAATAATTTTGTTGTTTTACTGTAACTAATTATTTTCATTATATCTACCCTGCTGAAAAAAATGCACACCATCACAACATTTGTAATGGTTGTAATGAGACTTTAATTGGTTTTAATGTAAACTGTAATTAAAATGGTGGCTTGTTAAAACCACTGTAATGGAAAACCCTGGTTTTAATTTTTAAAAGTTAATGTAATGTTTGTAATGGTATTTGTAGTGGAAACCATTAGAATTTCTGTGATGGCTTCTTTTTTTTTTTTTTTTTTTTTTTTTTTTTTTTTTTTAATCGCATACAAAATAAAAGAGTTTGCCTAATATTGTGTGTGTACTGTGTCTAATGTATGGTCACATTCTATTGGTGGCTTGTTAAAACCACTAAATCCTAATGAAATATGTCCCAAAACACACTACATAAATCCTTTTTTTTTAAATGGTTTTAATTTTTAAAAGTTAATGTAATGTTTGTAATGGTATTTGTAGTGGAAACCATTAGAATTTCTGTGGTGGTGTTTGTTACAGACCATAAGCGGAGTTTGACCAAGTGGGTAATAACATCTGTCCACAGTAAAGTATAGCAAATCACAACTTTTATTTGATGGCTGCAATATAACATTTAGAAATAGGTCAAAGTATACAGGCTGTTATGAGAGGATGTGAACCAACAAATATCATGAGAAACCAATTAAAAGTGGTTTTATTGTAAGTAATTGTGTTAGTAGAGCTAAATCAAAAGCGTGCTGCCCTTGTCTTGGCCATTGTGCCTTTGGCACTTATTTTTTTGGTCCAGACAAGACAAATCTATAAAGATGCAATGCTATTGGATGCCATTGCCAGCTTAATTTAACATGATAATTCAGATGCTAGGTCTAGCTCGGCCAAATTATTTCTTAGTTTGCATTAATTTTAACACTTTACCAGTGTTTCACACAGAGATAGAATGTCTTAGCTGACCCTCACGACTTTTTCCAAAACAAAAACATCCAAAAACACCAAAAGAGAGTGGCGTCTTAAACCTTCCTTGAAAATCAGCAGTCCTAAAGTGGGCCAAGTGTTGACATGCTGATTCTCTACCCCAAGCACTCACCCTTATTGTCCCTGCGTTCTGTCTGGGTCATGTGACCACACCAAACACATACAAAATAATTAATAGATGACAACAAAATTAAGCTGTTTTCATCAGAGTGGAAACTAGATATAAACCCATATTGACAATATTACAACTGAGACAAAACAAATAAATGCTACGCTATGATAACTGAGATCTGATATCCTGGATATGCAAAACCATTGAATTTTTTTTATTCTGTTTGACTGGTTTGACAAACACAGTGTTGATGTGTATATGTGCCAGAGCATCAACATTCATTAATATTCTTGGCGCATTTTCGCAGAATAGGAAAGACTACACATTTGAACCATTTATGTCTTCTAAATTATATTTTTCAGCTCAAAGCTGACAAACATGAAGTAACTTGAATGGTCTTTGCATGAAAAGTCTAAAAATGCAAAAACATACCGACTTGTGTAAGAAATTTGGTTCACCGTGTACTTAACATCGATTTATTTTTATTTTAGTCTGATTTCTATGCTTTAATTCTTTAAATCCCTAATTCTTTAAATTCTAACTACAATTCAGCATTTGCTTCCAAGCTCTGTCAAATCTAGAAGCTGAATTGAAATTTGAAAGGCATTCTCACTTTAGTTGTGAATGGCTCTCAGCCCTGCTGGATGGAGGTCAAACTAATATCCGCTCCAGCATTACTTATCACCACACCCATTGTCAAGAGAAAATCACGTGTTTGTTAATATCAACAGCTTCTGCTAAAACACCTGCTATCATGGTATCAACACTGTTGTCTAATCAGATCACAATAGCACTTTAATCGCCTTACCCACCACAGCATGCAATGGTGCGATTACCTTTTATCTTTTGTATCTCATTTATATCTGTCATATCTGTTTAAATAAGACTGTGTCTATTATGGTGAGATCTTTCACTATCTAGTCACTAGTCGATCTGGTCACTAGTCATGCTGATAACAGTCATGAGACAGACACCAATTAAGCCTCAACAGTTATTTTGAGACCATAAACAGTGATCTTAACAACTGGAGAATCTAGACCTTTCACTGCTTTTCCATAGTGTCAACAAGTTTATAGTACATCATTAATTGTTATTGGACTGTAAGAAGGAAGCTCTGCTGTCTTCCAGTGGCATAAGTCATGTGTCCATTTTAGATGTTCATGCTCAGTAAAGCCAAAGATGCTACTTTATTAAAGACAGGTCCCACCAATTGGTTTTTAAACCATGCTACATCACAGGATTTACTCTATTACCGTTTTAATTTCAAATAGTGCATTAAGTAAAAATGAAAATATTAAAGAAAGTTTTAGGACAGTATGGGTTATTTAGGGATGACAAACCAACCCATTTGCTGCCTGCAATAATATTCAGTATTGTACATTTCACTTGCATTGCATGGGTGATCATTATCAATATAAAAAAAAAAAAAAAAAAAAAAAAAAAAAAAAACAACAAACAAGCAATCAGTTTTCTTTAAAAACATTTCAATGTACTGGGTCATTCATCTTAATCATTAATCTTAATGTTGATTAATTGTTGCTTAGCAAATTGTCAGAATTCCTACAAACATCATGGCAATCATTTGCCTTTCTACCTCTAATCAGGCTTAAGTTATCAGACAGCAGATATAAGTAATGAAAACATATTACTTACTTGTCTTCCGTGTCCCGACAAGTGTAAAAATACACACCTAGGCAGGATAGAGGCCTTCTTATAGGTGAGTTTTAGACTTTGTTAGCCACCTTTGACCCTTGGGTCAGTCCGAATTCTTAGAATACGAACATGAAATCCCTTTCAGCAATCTCTGAATACCTCTTTGGCAAACAGTGACATTCCCATAAATGATCTCATTGGGTAGCTCACTTTACTCTTTTACAACACAGGTTGTTTATATGACCTTGAATACACTCCTTGTCCATTTTTCTTCAATCCATAATAGTCAACTCTCATTTTTGCAAAAGAATTACTAACTTGCGTCATAAAGGCAATAACCCTTAAAACGCATCATACTTTCTTTTATCAACGGCCAGTACTGATCTACAGATCCACCTTAAAGTCTGGACTGGTCTAACAGCTTTGACTTTTCTTTGTCAGAATCTCAAATTCAATCGCTATAGAATTATCTGCACTAAGAGTTTACACAATAAGGAAAACACACAAAGAAAATCGACTTATTTAATTCGACTTGTTCAAAATTGACGAACTAGCTAGATAATATTCAGCAGTTATCGAGCTTATGAACGCCAGAGGACGATGGGCTCCCATCAAGGTTTGTTCTTTTCAAATTTTTCTTTGGGTTGCTCACCTGTGGCTTTAAGACATTCATTTTCTGAAAAGCTGCTTTGGATAGTGAAAGGCATAATGCAAATAAAATGTCTTGGTTTGCCAAGTAATCACTGTTTATTCCAATGTGTGCAGACATTGCTGCCTAGTCTGCAGACTTATCACTTACAATAAATTAAAATGTAATGCACAGGGTTTATAGGGATTTCAATAAAATCGTTTGATCTGTTACTGTAGGTAATTTATAACTGATAATTTCGATATCTTATCGCGTTTACAGATCAGAGATGATACGGATTATCTTTAGTCAATCTTATAGGATTTCTGAGGGTGTGTCAGATTTGGAAAAGTAAATGCGCTTATCTGTAGTGCATTCTTATCTTTCGGTTCAGGTTATCATTATGTTGATGGGCTGTGCATTGGTGAGGTCACATGGTAAGATGGTGCGAGGGGAGTTGAAATACATTTTACGAGACCGACGTGAAATTAGTTATGAAACAACCTTGACTTTTTGAAATGTTGGAGGTCTGGGGCATGTTAGTATGCTATTCATCGAGCGTGTGTACACTGTTAAGCTTTGTGTACACAGTGTAAACACAGTGACATAACACACTTAATGAATACTAAAGTTGTTTGCACAAATTTACAGGTGCATTTACTATCATTTTTTATTGATGTTAAGTGTGCAAACAATTTATTTCTGAAAAATTACAGGATAGCGCTATTGCTTGTGTACAGTACATTTCCTAGAGGAGACGCCATGTTTAGGAGGGTGCTTCATTCAGGGTCTTAGAGGGTCAATTTTGATATAAATTTCCAAATGTGTAAATTCTGACTGCATAATTGTTTTGGTAGGAATGTGTTTGCCCTCTCCCTTATTGATGAAGTGTAGTGGGTAAGATTCAGGGCTGGTTGCTGGTTTGATCTTTGGGTAACACTATATTTTATGAACCAATTCTTACTGACTAGTTGCTTATTAACATGCAGATGCAAAATTCAACAGTGGTTCTAACAAACACTTTTTAGTTAACTTTACTTAATGGTAAAAATCTAGTAATCTGTAATATTCACATACTATTCCTTGGTTACTCAGAAAACTCAAGTTAAGATTAATTGATTTGTTTGAGAGGCATCTTTTTCAAGAGCAAAAAAATAAACATTTTCAGCCAATAACAGGTGACTATTTATCCATTTTGCCTGTTCGTTAACATAACAGCAGCATTTTGGGGACTGAAAACGCAAAATTTTGAAAACGGTTTTCAAAGTGCAAGTTTTTAAAAACGCCACCTTTATCATTTCCGTGTAAACGCCCACACTGTAAAAAATAAATTGTTAAGAAAAGTTTCAAAAAATAAGGCAACTTAATGCAGTAAGACTTTTGAGTTCTCTCAACAATAGTTTTTTTTAGTTTTTCTCAGTAAAGATACTTTGTTTAGCCAACATAAATTTGTTTGTTCATGCAGTGTCTTATTTTGCTAATAGAAAAAGTCTTGTAACAGCAATTGAAACAACAATTACTGTCATTTAGGTAATTCATTTTTTAAGTGTCAATTTAGTCAACTTCGTCCAATATGTAGACAACATTGTCATTGTAAAACATCTTACAAGACTGAGATATCCAGCAGATAGATATAAGTGGTTGAACATACTCTAGGCCTCAAAACTAGACACACAAACCTCAAGAACGGTTGCAATCAACAAATGTTAAAAAGATGAGCTCGTTACATCACAGTGCAACAAATAACTAACAATAATGACAAAACAACAACAAAAAGCTTAAATCAAGTCAGCAAACAGCAAAACAATAATCCTATAACAGTAAATGCAGAATTTATTTGTGCTGCAGTGCATGCTGGGAACTCACAAAGCCTTTACATTTCAACATTATAAAATTCTTTGTTCAGACACCTGTGTTTGACTAGTTGGGACAACATTTGGGGTAATTTTGTTTGTTTTGTTTTATGTTGTAAAACAGCATCTTTTAGTATTTGAGACTCAAAATGTTTCGTAAACTGGAAAATATGCATTTTTTACAGTAAAATACAGGAATCTTTGAAAATGGTGGTGTCATGCGCGTACGCAGTTCGTGTTAGGGTGGCCGTACACGGTGCGAATTCGGACAGTCGGAAGACTGTATGGCCACGCACACATCACGAGTGACTTTGTTTACGGACGCAGTGGTACACGGCACGATTTTAAAACGCGCCAAAAACATGGACTCCGAGGAAGAGATCCTTTTCTTTGTGGCAGCAATGGCTTGCGAAAAAACAAAAAAGAAAATAAAACGAAGGTCATGGCAAAGAGTTTGGCTGAAGGGCAGAGAACAACATCTCGGACGACCCTGTCATGATAAATGCTGCTCGATATATCATACAGCGCTCGCTGTTCTTGCCAGAGTTCAGCGAGTGTGTCCTCTTTCTCGACAGTCCAAATTCTCTGTGGCGCTGCCGTGTTCATCTTTCTTCTTCTGTGGTTTTCTTTTCTTAGCTTCTGATTGGTCATTTCCAGTTTGCTCAACAAATCGGCTCGTTCAACAGCACACACGTCACGCTTTCAATCCGACAGCTCCCGAAGTTTTTTGACTTGTGAGGTCGGGAAGTGCTCGTAAGGCACTCTGCTCGTCTCGTAATGTCTCACACACCATACGAGCCCCGACTATACGAGAAGAGACGATTTCCTCGATAACCAAAAAAATCGCATGCGAGCTCGTACGACCTCAAAAATCGCACCGTGTACGCCTGCCTTTAGGTATGTAGATATGTGCAGGACGTGTCGATTTTAAACGCGAACAAACAAGGCGCCAACTACTGGTCTGGCATATGTTCGTGGATATGTGTAAATGCAAATCATTTTAAAAACATGTATACATGAAACTTTTTAAAAATGCAGGGGAAAAACTTTTTTTGACTACATCATTGTTATATAAACGTAGCCTTAGTTACTGTTTCTATATCAAACAAACAATGCCGCTCTCACACTACACGTTTTTGCACAGTGAAGAATACAAGGCGGAACAAAGAGGAAACTGACAACACGTCAACAGACAAGGCAGAGCAGGTTACTTCTGGTATGAAAGAAGGTCACAGCTTTCAAATTTTGTAATTTAATATTGTTTAAACAATAAATACCATTTTGTGGCTCCTTAATGTGTTGTGGCAGATCACTGTATTGCTTCAGATCAATCGACACATGAACCGATTGATCGACACATGAATCTCTGTTTGAAAACCTGCAATTGCAGTTATTTTTGGAATTACCATTCTTGTAATTAGATGCACATTTTAAACTGGAATGTAATTAAATTTCAGTCACATGTGTTTCATAAACACATGATCCTTTCTGGATTACAATCCACCATCAAATTGCTAAATTTAATTATTCCAGCTGCTTTGAGAAAAGGCAATAAACAATCCAGCACCTGCAGCATCCTCATATGCGAGATAATGTGGCAATATAGCCTGGACGCCTTCTTTATTTTTACAGATGTGACGTTATAACGCCGCGTCATGCTCGAATTTCCCACAAAAGCCTACCCGTACCACTCAAATTAGAAAACATTATTATAAGATAACCGTTATTCAAATATTGATTTCAGATCATTTTTAACCAAAAGGACTGCAGCTTTAAAACATGAAATAAACATGAATGAACATCAGAATGTATTTTATTTCAACCACAGAAAGACATCAATACTCACAATTTTTTCTTGTTAATCTACTCCTGTCTGATTTGTTTGTCGAACGAAATGGCGGATTCAAGCATTATGATGGGTCAGATTGCCTGTTAATCAAGCTTATTGCAAAGGATCAAATTTTAAAAGACGTTTCACTCATTGCCTGCACTTCTGCAGTTATCTTTCTCTATAGTTGCATTCACTCATTTCCCAAAGTCATCTTGAATGTTGAAAAATTGGAGAGAACACATAAGCTGACTTCATACACTCATGTTGACTTTCCTAAAATGGTTTTCAAACTCACACATTTAAGTGACTAGTGTTCCCTTTGGTTGGGCACTTGGAACTTCATTCATTCATATTATTGTAATTCTCTTCCTTCTGATGCAACATGAATTTACAGTTATGTGGCTTCAAGGAAAGGGACATAATAAAAAGGTTGCTTTTAAAAGATGACCTAAATTCTAACTAAATCATTAACTGGTCTGTTTTTAATGTGGAGTAATGATCTTTCACAATTGTATTGCTACATTTGTCATACAGTTGTGGATTAACTAGTTACATGTAACGAAATTACGACCTCCATCTTCATTACAACCTCCTCCTTCATTACAAAATGAATGTATGAATGTTTTTGAAATCAAATACTTACATTGCTACAACAGGAAACACTGGCATCTAACAAAAAAAAGTTAATCTTAAAAAATAAAGCATATGCATAAACCCAAATCACTGTTGAGTACTATGGCAAGGTTAACCTTGTCTGCTTTAAATGTTTTAAGATGATTAACAGCTGAAAACATTCATTAGAAATTTAGAAAAGTAATCAAATGTAATCAGTTACATAATTTTAGTAAAGTAATTTAAATAGTTACACTACTTATTACATTTTAAATAATGTAACTTGTAATCTGTAACCTAGTACTTTTCCAAAGTAGCCATCCCAACACTGATCATAAACACCTTGTGAAGCTTTTAACAGGGATGATATATTCGTTTGATAATATCTTGCAACTGAGTAACACATAGACTTCAACATTCAGCACGCAAAACTCACAAGCGGATACCGTTTTTGGTAACAGTTTATTTTACGGTTTCTTAACTAGCTGCTTATTAGCATGCATATTACTAGAATATTAGCCATTTATTAGTACTAATTAAGCACATATTAGTGCCTTATTCTGCATAACCTTATTCTACATCCCTAACTTAACAGCTACCTTAAATAACTATTAATAAGCAGCAAATTAGAAATTTATTGAGGGAAAAGTTGTTGTTAATCGTGAATAAGTGTTCCCTATTCTAGTGTTAACCAAATGGTATTTATTTTCATTAATTATAACAATAACAGTGGTATTTGCTCATTTTGTTGTGCTACTACTGACACAAGACAGTAAATAAAAAAAGTTGGCAAAAAAGTCAGTAATTCTAAGTAGCTATACTAAGTCAAGAGTAAATCTTAAGTACTCTCTACAGCTTTTTTTTAGTTACTAGAACTCTCATGTAAATGAACTATACTAACTAAGCATTTGTCAGAACAACATGATATTCCTCGTTCACTCTTTTTAAGGCAATCGGTTTGTATGCTTTTTTCAGTAAGCCTAACTAATTAGGTTTTACAGTGTAGTATTTTGGCAACCTTGCTAACTATTAATAAGCAGAAAATTAGGAGTTTATTGAGACAAGTCATAGTCAATAGTTAGTTAATATTGAAAACTGGTCCTCAAGCTAAAATCTGACCAATCTTTGCAAAGAAGGAGCCATGGGTTACCACCATTGTCCCTTTGAGAAAGGTGCTTGCAGAAATGGTGAAATAAAAGATGGATTTTTATGGCTTTTACCCAATGTCTGTTAGCTTTGATGTTGTCTATGATAGTGTACATGACCTCAAGGTAGGGGTCAAGGTAGACGTTAGCTACTGCTGACAGATGACATAAGAACACCATTCTGGGAGTATAAAAGCAATATAAGAGTAGCTGTTTATTCAGGTGAAAAAGAAGAAAAAAATCCAACCCAGTTGATCCAATAACTGGAAAAACAAGCCTGTAGTGATATTACTGAAAAATTACATAATGTTGCTATTTGCATGTTTAATCGCTTTTTCAAAGTGAAATTTTTAGTGCAAAAGTCGGTGACAATAAAACAGTGTTCAATTCCATCTGAAACAGATGAACGTGAATGTGGCAGCGTCTTATCATTACTTATTGCGGCAGTTTGAAAATGAATTATCCAGTGAGTGGTGCGTAAAGGTTAAAGGTTTCGCATTTGTTAAAAGTTTTGCAATCTAAAATGATGTACCATCTACACTAAACCCTACACTGTAAAAAATGCAAGGAATTTGCAGGATTAAAGAGTAAATTTGTGAAATCAATGCATGCTGGGTCATTTTCTTACAAGTGACTGTGAATGAACAGCAGACTGGTAAATTTCTGATCTAGTCATGTCAGAAATGTGACAAATAAAAACCTTTGTTAAAAAGATGACAATCTGATATAATGTGATATGTGATATAATTTAATTGCATAACTTTAAGAAAGTCTAACTATTCTAGGCATTTTATTTCAGCATTAAGCATGAAGATTAATCATTAACTTATTTCATATTCATAACTGTTTGTGGATAGATCTTACAATACAGCGAAGCAACTGCTGAGATACACAAGAATGGTAACACTCAACAAATAACAGCACATTCAATATAAACCAATGGCACAAACTGCCTAAAGTGAACCAAAAACAAGTTCAGTTGCACAAATAAAAATTGATCTAGCATGATCTATTCTTGCTTGCATGTTGGGTGCCTTTATAGTACGGTAGAAACACAGTATAAGTGTCAGGGTTCTGTCGCTTCAGTCTAATTTTCTTGTGGTTCTGTGACAGAGCCCTGACACTTCCATTATGTCTAGTTTTCATGTTGTCTGCGTGCCTTGTTTCTTGTTGGAGCATGGTGTTCGGATCCCGACACTCATGTCTTGATGAGTTTCGGTTTCGTGTCGGGGTTCGGACACTCATGCTCCATGTCTGAGTTCGCTCAGGCCATATGCTCTTTTGTCCATGTGTGTTGTGTTTTGTGTAGCACGCGGTTCATGTTAAGCCGCGTGCTTTTCTTGTTGTCTTGTGGTGTTGTTGCACGCAGCTCATGTTTTCGGCTGTGTGCTTTCATGTCATGTTTTGTGTAAACATGAGTTTCCTCATTAGCTGCATGTTAGTGTCTTGTTTTGCACATGGCTGGTGATTTGTTTTGTGCTCGTGTTTTTGTTTTTGTGTGAGCACATGGCTTTTTGTCTTGTTTCCATGAGCCATGCGCTCTCATGTCTATTGTCTTGACCCCGCCCATCTTGTATCCTGATTATTGGTTCATTTGCCCCACCTGTGTTTCCCTCATTACCTGCCTCATTTGCTCTCTATTTATTGTCCTTGTGTTTTCAGTCCTGCTCCAGTTCGTCTTCGTATTATTCCTGTTCATGTCCTGATCCTGTCCTGCCAAGCTTCCAGCAGTGTTTTTCCCCGATGGGGTAGTTTTTGTTGTTGTTCTGTTTTATTTTATGATCAAATAAAAGCCCATCACTCTGCAGTCCTCGCCTCTTCCTTTTACCCCAACCCTGACAATAACGCTGTTTGTTTATAAGAAATTTCTAAGTGTGCAGTTAGATAAAAGAGAAGTCCCACTGTGAAATTACTGTGAAAGTAATGCAGTTATTAACCTGGAATACACTGTAATTTAACACTGAAATTTTTAACAGTGTACCCTAACCTAACCCTAACGCTAACAAAAGCAAAGTTAGATAAAAATGCATTTGCTGAATGCCATTGTAGCTTGCTTCTACAAGTCATACACTATGATAAAAGCATTTTGAAGTCATAACGGCGTTATATAAGGTACTAAGTGAAAATAAGTTATTATTAATCGTTAATCTGTCCTAGTAGGCTGTGGAAGCCCATTTCCAAAAGTCAGAATTGTAAGTTAAAAAGTTGGAATTGGAACTTTTTATCTCACAATACTGACTTTTTTTCTTGTTTATATTACAATTCTGAGAAAAAAAAAGGCAGAAATGTGCCTTTATAACTCACAATTGCGAGTTTATATCTCACAGTTCTGAGAAGAAAAGTCAGAATTGTGAGATAAAAAGTCGCAATAACCTTTTTTTTATTCTTTGGCAGAAATGGGCTTCCATAGTCATTGTAATTATAATTTGTGTAATAAAGACTAAAGGTTGTTGCTGTTTTAACGTTCATTTCAGCCAGAAACTGCATTGAATTGCAGGTATAAATATGCTTTTGGAGTATTGAAAGCGTATAATTGTCCCCAATGACTCCCCACAACTGATTACATTCTATTTATAGCTCATTACTCTCAAGATGACTCAATGCACGAGTGTACTTCCAAGTGGTTATCTGGAACCTGCAATTTAGCTCCAGATATAATGGACTTCCTTGAGTATTACCAGAAGAATGATATTTTCTGTGAGAATGCATCCAGTTTAATATTGGATTTAAATAAATATGTATGCGTGAACGCTATCACAGCTGTTGTGAGAGATGATTGCTAAGACTTACTTCATGAAAGTGCTCTTTAATTCTTTATTGACATTTTTTGAAGGTGGATTTTTGAAAGGATTATTTAATTCTAAATTTTAAACCAGGAAGAGATACAAACCCACCTGAGATCATTAAAACGTTTATTTGGAGGTCATAAAGTAATTGTTATTCTTGCAATCACAGCTCTGGCCCAGGGTGAGGTTGTGTGTTTATGTTCAGTTAATAATTCATTAATGAATGGTGTGCTATACGTGATGGAGTTTAAAGAGAAATCATGACAAAGGCATGACAGTGCATGATCAGAGGCAGTCAGGGTGTGTCTTGTGGGGAAAGTGAGAGGCAGCTGTGAAAACACACAAGATCAGATGCTATTGTGTCGTGCTTTTCAACTGGAGCTTGTGATGTTCATTCATATCTCTGTTTCTGATGTGCGCACACCATAGTGGATGGACAAGAAGTCAAATCAAACCACTCCAAAAAATATCTATGCCAAATTTCTAGGTCTGAATAAATGCATTGTCATGCTTGGATGAAAATTGCTGGCAGTCTGCACCCAAAAACATATGAACACTTGTACTGGTGGCTTTCTAAGTTGAATTTCTGATGTTTTTGATCGATTTTCTAAGCCCCGCAACATTGAATTCTGTGACGTTTGACTCATAGAGTCAACCTGGCTACATTAGGTACACTCTTAAAAATAAAGGTTCCAAATGGGTGTTTTGCAGTGATGCCATAGAAAGCCATTTTGGTTCCCCAAAGAACCTTTCAGTTCCTAGAAACAGTTCCTAGAAAAGCCATTTTAAAGAACATTTTAAAAATCTAAAGAAACTTTTTTGACTATACAGAACCTTGTCTGCATTTGAAAGGTTCTGTTACGGGTGAGAGATGAAATTAGCCTAGCTTTTATTTATCAACAAAGACGTGATCATACACAGGCTAGGGTCGAACATAGGCAAACAGGTATGGCACAGGCAAGACAAAAGTGTAGTCCGATAAACAGATGGCAAGGCAAACAAGTAATCCACAAGACAAGCGATAATTCCAGGGTAGGTAGAAATCAGACAAGATGAGATAACAGGCAAGGATCAAGACTATAAACAAGACTAGACTATGAACTAGGAACTAGAAACAAAACTTAAGAGGCTCCGTAAAGTTGCTATCGCTACAACGTGATAAATGCACACAATACTCAGCGATGAATGGTTGTTTGAGGCTGGTCTTTATAGTGGGTGTAATGGTCCTTTATCGCACCGGAACTGAACACCGGAAGCGCTTGTCGAAGCAGGGTACAGATTCTTCCGGTTATGTATATTTTTCAATATGCTGTAATCACCTAGTTGAATAAAAGCCTGGTAAAATGAGCATCTGCTGGATGATTTCAAAATCCGGACATTTTCAGAGACAGGCGAAGAAATATTCTGATGATTACTGTGCACAGAATTTACCAAACTCAACGGAACTTGTAGTTTTAATCCAACGTACCGATCTGAGAAACCCATGGCTCATAAACGTGTGATTTCACCACACTGCGTCAGTGCTGCGGTGTGTGTGTGATACCCGATGATCAGAATCAACATATTTATTCATTTTTGTCTTTATTCTGTTATGTTTCATTCACAGTCATTTCACTGTATGTAATTCACATATTTATGCCAAAATTCTTAATTAATACTCAAAGTCACGCTGTCAAAGCATTATACGGTTTAAGATTAATTAGCTAAAATGTTCAACATTGTTATTTCTTTAAGGCAACGCCCGCGCATTCATTCATCTATTTTAAATGTTTTTTAAAAAATGTATTTAAATGTATACTCCACGAGAACGTGCTCCCGCATAATATTTTAGAAGGACCTTAATTCATCCCACGCATCTCATCCGTGTTGTGTCAGGAAATCGTGAAAACTGAGCAGTGTGTCGTCGTTTAGAATAAAAGCAGCCAGGTACACTGCAGTAACACTGGCGGAAGAAAGGAAAGAGAGGATTCTCCCATTAGTTTTCATTGCGTTGCAATTGGACTTGAAGTGGGGGTACACTGCTTCGCTTACCAGATATAGGAAGTGAGATAAAGGTCCACTGGCTGCAGGTGTAAATACAATCAGTGAAACTGAGCATGGGAAATGTAGTCTGTGGTGATATGTGGAAGTCTGTGTAGTGTGAGGGTCAATGCAGTGAGAGAGCGATTCTGGTGGTGAGCAGACAGAAAGCCACGGACCGGATTTGTGACAGGTTTTTATGGATGTTCAAAGTTCTTCACAGAACCACTGATGTTCTTTATAATAGCCAATTTTAATTTTGGGTGTGAAATCTTACAGTGTATGTGCAGATAATATAATATGAATGAAAAAGGCCCATTTAATTAACTTTAAAGTGATTTCACTTTCATGACTGTTTCTTAACAGACTTTTAAAGTGCCCTGTAAAATCACGTCAAATGAAAAGATTTTAAAATGAAAATGTTATTGTGAAGTACATTTTAAATCTGTATGTTTTGATCATCTTTAGTCATGCTTTACATTTTAATCTTAACTAGTACTACTTTGATATTAGTGTTTAAAGTTAATGTATTTTAAATGTACCAAATGGCAATTCATTACAAATGTGCAATTTCAATACATGAATAGAATAGAAATAATAACAATGTATATTTTAGTTTATCGTAAAAGCTTATCGATACATTTGGCAGTGCACTTTAAAGATATTTTAAAGACCATGGAAGTCATTATAAATGTAGCCATGTGTCAAAAAGCATGCTTCAGTTTGACTAATTGACATATTTTATCACATTTTATTGAAAATAACATGCAGTTAAGTGTCTGCAAACATTTCAGTATAATCTTTGAAAGTAAATTATTAGTAGAGTAATAAGCACTCTTTTTATAAATGCATTACAAAAATATGTTAAAGTGTAATAGGACTGATTATGTGTAGAATTATGTAGAATAGAATTATGTGTGTGAATATATGTGAATATCTATCAACTTTCTGTTGAATTCTCAGCGTGGGCCTGTATGGAGCCATTAAACTTTTATTATTGTTTTTAATCATCATCATAAGGAAATTATAACATTTTATATTATACTGGGACAAAAGTCCTATAATAATATAAAATGTTATTATTTCCTCATTTTAGGCAACTTCTTTTCTAGTTTTTAGTTATTTCTTTCTTGCTCTGATTTACACTTTCTGTTTATATCCCTTTCTCACCATCTCCTGTTTGCCTCTCTGTTTCAAAAGGAAATTGCAAGAAAAAATATGTTTTAAAACATCATGCCTAGATGCTCCACTTAGTTGATTTCAGTCAAAGTTTAGATGAATCCACATTTATGTGCCAACATTACTGCAATTTCCTCATTTTTATCAGACAAAATGCGTCACCAACCTGTTTTTATGACGTTTGTGCATATTACAACCATGATGCAACATGTACAGTCATATAGCCATTAACCTACAGTCATTTAAAAGAATTTTCTTCCATTTCACTGTAAATAATTTTTTTGTTGTAGTTTTCAAAGTTTTTAGCTTTATTTTTTAACATTGTCTTAATTTGATCAAATTTTTCTTGAGAAAATAATGCTTACATTTTCCTCTAGTGAAAGAAAGCGTAAACAGCCTTAAGACAGGAAATTGCATCTTCATGGTGACGTTTTTCATTGTTTGATTAACCATGGCTATATATAAGGATATACAAGGATTTTAGAATGCAGCCCACAGATACTGTTACTGTACCTACATCTTCATTTTTGCAACAACAGAAAAAAAAAAGATCTACTTATGTAAATTATGTAAATGAAGATTAAGTCTTTTAAGCAGTGATGAATATAGTGATGCCTATTTCTCCTTTTAAATATTACAGGTTATTTCCTGCTCTAACCTTTAGGTTGATCTATAGACACAACATACATTAACTTTTTTTGATCAACACAAAGATGTATAAAGTGTATGTCTTCGATCACAGTTTCTTTAAATATATTTGTCAGTTACATTTGTCAATTTCTCATCGCAGTTCACCTTTTTATTTATTTAGAACTGTTTTCATTTGTAAATGATCTTTAATCTCTGCATATATTTCTCCCGATTCAAACGAGAGGACCATTTTTACCAGAGAAAGTTATATTATAGACCAGGGGTTCTATATGGACCAGTGTTTAGCTCCAACTTTGATCAAACTCATATATATTTAAATATATATATATATATATATATATACAGATTAGCTTTTCAAAAGTATTTCATGTCAACTACTCACCCAATAGTAAATTTTTTAGCATCTTACTAAAAATTTAATTTGAAACTAAAGAATTTAATTTGAAAGCAATTATTTAATGTCAAGTAACACTGTCAAGCACAGAAATATAATTTTACAGTTAAAAGAAAATAAGGAAAAGTTCATTTTTGTCACATTGGTGTTGCATCAATTAACCACTCAGGGTTCAGCGCCGAGGCCCCTCATTTTCTCAATATACAACATGGCTAAGACCTATCATCTGTTCATAAAGTTTTATTACTGCTATGCTAACATAAAACTGTTCTACCTCTGACTCCAGAGTGAACGCATTTAGGCTTTTGTAAGAAAACATTGCATTAAATATCTCTATGGTCAAATAGAACAAGATTTATATCCATATTTATGAAAGTTAAACTTTCAATCACTTTATTTTAAGGTGCAGTTCTCATTGTTAAATAACTATTCACTACAATTTTTGCCTCAATAAACTCCTAATCTGCTGCATAATACATTAGTTGTGAAGTTTAGGTATGGGGTAAAGTTAAGGGATCTAAAATGTGGTCATACAGAATAAAACATTAATTAATATGCTTTATAAGTGCTAATAAACAGTTAATATGCTAGCAACATGCATGCTAGTTAATATTGAGAATTGGTCCTTAAAGTAAAAGTCCACTTCCAAAACAAAGATTCACATATAATGTACTCACCCCTTTGTCGTCCAAGACGTTCATGTCTTTCTTTCTTCAGTCGTAAAGAAAGTTTTGAGGAAAACATTTCTGCATTTTTCTCCATATAATGGACTGTATGGTGCCCCGATTTTGAACTTCCAAAATACAGTTTAAATGTGGCTTCAAACGATCCCAAATGCGGTTGTAACAATCCAAGCCGAGGAAGAAGGGTCTTATCTAGCGTAACGATCGGTTATTTTCATTTAAAAAATACAATTTAAATTCTTTTTAATCTCAAACACTCGTCTTGCCTTTCTCTCCATGAACTCTGTGTATTCTGATTCAAGACAGTTAGGGTATGTCAAAAAACTCCAATCGTATTTTCACCCTTAACTTCAAAAATCATTAGTCAGAAGTACCGACCCAGTCTTTGCAATGTGAACATGCAAAGAAAATCAAACACCCTTAACAAAAAAGGTAAAACGGCGATATAGGATGATTTCGAAGTTGAAGGAGAACATGAGATGGGAGGGTTTTTTTTTGACATACCCTAACTGTCACAAACCGGAACAAAAACCGTCCAAGCAGAGTAAGACAAGACGAGCGTTTGGCATTAAAAAGTATATAAATTGTATTTTTTTTAAATGAAAATGAACAATCGTTTCACTAGATAAGACAGCTGTTTACAACCGCATCTGGGATCATTTGAAGATGCATTTAAGCTGCCTTTTGGAAGTTCAAACTCAGGGCACCATATCAGTCCATTATATGGAGAAAAATGCTGAAATGTTTTCATCAGAAAATATAATTTCTTTACGACTGAAGAAAGAAAGACATGAACATCTTGGATGACAAGGGGGTGAGTAAATTATCTGTAAATTGTTGTTCTGGAAGTGGACTTCTCCTGTAAAATAAAGTGTTACTAAAGTTTTGTGGGCTTTACACATTTCATCTTTTTTATCATCTTCTGCATATATAATAGTTTTGAAGCTGGCTGTGTTTTAATTAAAATTGAAAACTCGTTACACACATCATGCTTGGTCCAGGCTGTCATCTGGTGCTTTGTTGACTTTTGCACACCACCGATTTGCTGGTTAACATAGTCCAGTTAACTCCTGCTGGTAGGTATCATAACTACACTGTGTTTGTGGGGGAGAGGCATCTTCCACTGACAGACATTCAAATATTTTGACTAAAAGAAATAGTCAGGCTTTGAGACTGTGTGTGTGTGTGGCTGCTGTCATGATATGAATTTAATTTTTCATGTGTTGCTCTCTCCAGGTATTATTGCCTTTCTGGATTGACACACACAGTTTGGAGCTTGTACATGTCAGGATACTGCCATCTGCAGTCAGAACCAGGAACTACATTATTAACTACATTAATTAATATGTGCATATTATTATACATTTCATGTACACATACATATATTAACATAGCAGATTGTTTTATCCAATTACAAATGGGGCAATCAGTTTTAAGAGCCAGGAATAAGCTAGTAGCTAGAGCAGAGGTGAAATGCAGAAGAAAAAGAGAAATATTTTGTTTTTAAATATGAGTTACAGTATAGTAAGTCCTTTTTATGGATGTGGACATTTTAAGTACTTTTTGTCAAAACGATCTTTATTCAACTATTGCTGCTATTAGAATACTTTTTAAAAACAAACATGAGATATATACATCCACTCTACTTTTTATGTATTTTTGAGAGATATGCTTAAAAATATTTGTAGAAATAATTAGTGATTTTATTTGGACCATATTTACAAATATGCAGTGTAAAAATAAATGTAAAAATGTACTGTTGTTGTTGTCTAGTAGCTTGTTTCTTTTGACAGAGCTGAGTCTTATATAGCTTTTTCATACATACTGACTTCTCTGAGTATGTTATAGTATTACCCTATAGTAGTCACTTACAGAGATAATAGAGTTTATCAGTTTATAGTAACAAGTCAGTTTTGAGGAATATCTATAAATACAGGGATGAAACTGATACTGATATCTTCCTTCTTTTTTTTTTTTTTTTTTGAAGCAGAAGCAGAAAAATATTGGAAGATTCTATTAAGAATCATTAACAGAATAATTCATTTTAAATCTCAAAATAAAACACCACCCTACACACTACAGTCAGTTTGGGAAAATTATAGATTGATCACAAAACAAAACAGATCGCAAATACTTATAGTGGATCTGTGGTGATAGGATCATAAAAAAAATATATATAAAGAAAATTTCATAAGTATGCTTAATCAAACAGAATTAGAATGCTCGCCATGATTTTAAGTTTTTTTGTAACTAAATCGAAATGGGGCTGTTAGATTCTCTCTCCTCCCGCCTACACATCCCTTCATTAATAAATATAAAAATCATTATCAGTGTCATAATATGTGTTGTTATATGTGTTGTCAATATATACACTAGAACCAACATACCAAAAATCAGGATAATAATCCTCCTTATCAAAGATAATCATTTTTTTGGGTTGGCAAATATCTGTTCTGGTGACAATGACAACAATGATGATGTAAATGATGTCAATGAACAAAAAGAAACAAAAACAGATTTTGTCCAAGCGGTCTACAAAAGCCTCGTTGCTGTTTGCCACTTGCTCTTTTAGCTCCATGTTTTCCAAAAAGTTCACTATTTTTTGGAGGGAAGCCACCTCTAAACCCAGATCGGTAGACTTTGTTGTTGCAATCACACCAGCATCTGCTAATGGAGACCATATATATGCATGAACACACTACTACTGTAAGTCTGTTTAAACTCTTTGCGTTTGCAGTATTTATTATTCTCTTACCTTCAACCTTGCCCAGGCTGGCATTTTGTGTTTTAATGATCTTTGAGCATTTACAAGGCAGGATGCTGTCATCTAATGTCAGACGTGTCAAAATGATAGATGTCACCATGCTCAACACCAGACTGACCAGACAAAAGCAGAAGTGGTAATCTGCGGAGTAAAAGCCTTAATTTAGCAATAGCAAAGCTTAACTTGTGCAGTGCATACATTTTCATTAATAATAAATGAACTGTCCAGTTTAAGAAACTGTTATCTGACTTCTCTAGCAATGTTCACGTTTTGTAGCATTGGTGTTGCATCAGCTAACCACTGGAGTACCTCAGGGCTCAGTGCTGGAGCCACTTCTTTTCTCATTATACAACATCGGTAAGGCCTATCATCTGTTCACAGTTTTTCTTACCAGTGCTACGTTAACAACAAGCAGTTCTACCTCTGACTCTAGGCTTTTATAAAAGAACACTTCTAAACCTAAACAAAGAAATTGCATCGTACCACTTACAGTTCAGGTAGTCATCACAACATTACCTTTCAGTTCACTTGTCAACGATTTCTCAGAAACAAGTTAAATGTCCCAATGAAATGTGAATAAAACTAAAAGATTAATGCTGTAGAGACAAGTATTAGGTTTTACAGGACGTAAGTGCCCACTACGCAAGTGCTAGGTTTTGTAATTAGATTACTTAAACCTAATGTGGTTTGATATGTTTGATAAACCACATTCTTCTTTGATACATTTCACTCTAAAATATGATGCTGAAGTACTGTCAGTTGCAACTCTCATTTCATGCCAACTTCAGAGAGCTGACCAAGCATTTGCATCTGCAAACTAGTGCAGGTAGTTTCTATTGTACTGCATCACACTCTGACTATTGCCCAGGGCTATATGACAGGGGTGCAAGAGGCCTGTTATTGTGTTCTTTCACTTACGGAGGAGAGGGCTACAGCTTGTACCACTGGACAGATGGTCATTGAGGATGATTAGGAACATGGTGAAGCTCAGGACCAAGGTGACCTTAAGGTTGTTACGTTCTCCTCCTTGAACTGGCAGAGCAAAACTCACCAGGTCAGCGAGCATTATTAATACACTGGGCAGGATCAGGGTAACAACAGCACTGAATGGATTGATGGATAATGTGACCTGTTAACAAAGAATACGTATCAGTTGTAAGTAAGGGAAGGCGGGCAGCCCTAAAATGCTGCTATAGATATCATCATAGTTGTGTGCCATTTTGCATATTTTGCCACTATTTTACACCATTTTGTAGTTTACTGTATGCAGTCTGATTACTCTAAAACATAAAGTAAGGTGTAGATGCTGGCAACTTGTTCAAGTGAAAAATGAAATATGGATTGTTTGACACTTTACTGTATATACTCAGTGGTTGCATCCTTTTACTCAATGGAGCAGAATGAGAGAAGCTAAATGTGCTAAGGTTAAATGTAATATGTTAAATTTACAACTGTAAAATGGTAAATGCTTCTTTGTATGAAAACAAATCAATCACTGATTGTGTTTTATTTGTGACCAAAAGTACCCTTCTGAAATTCATACACCAGTGCTGCGGTTCTCAACTCTGGCCTGTGAGATACATTTTCCTGCAGAGTTCAGCTTCAACCCTAATCAAACACACCTGAACATGGTCTTTTCGTTATGGTCTTTAGGATCACTAGAAAGTTATAGACAGGTGCGTTTGATCAAGGTTGGAGCTAAACTCTAAAATGGATCTCGCAGGCCAGAGTTGAGAACCCCTGCACTAGTGATTCCCAACCTTGTTCCTGGAGCCCCCCAACACTGAACATTTTCCATGTCTCAAAATCATAATCAGACACCCCTGTTTCAAGTCATCAGCTCATAAGTTGACACTCAAAGACCTGGTTTGATGAACTCCAGTACTCCAAGAACAGGGTTGGGAACCACTGCACTAAATGGGTCATTCTTGAGATTCAGTGCCTTTTGTGTCCCCAGTAAAGATCATGACATTATTGCTTTAGAATTTTCAACAACATCTATTTTAAAGTTGTCTTTGACATAACGGCATATTTAGGCATATTGGTCAAACTTTATTTTAAGGTATTATGCTATTAACAAGCCATTAACTACAACTTTTGTCTGGATAAACTCCTAATTTGCTGCTTGTTAATAGTTAGTAAGGTAGTTGTTAAGTTTGGAATTGAGTAGGATTACGGATGTAGAATATGGTCATGCAGAATATTTGCTTTATAAGTAATAACTAATAAACAGCCAATATGTTAGTAATATGCATGCTAATAAGCAGCTAGTTAACAGTGTGAATTGGTCCCCATACTAAAGTGTTACCGGCATATTTAAGTAAAAAAAAAAAAAAAAAAAAAAAAAAAAAAAAATTCTAAAAATTTTAAGCATTAATTTTAAACATTTTAAAACACCAAATATCAGCATTTTTCCATGTCCACCCTATTAAGGGAATGGGTTATTCCTAGTATTCAGTGCCTTTTGGACATCATAACATTAAAAAAAAAAAAAAAAAAAGGTATTACTTTTTTTTTAATCAATTCTTGTGTAATTATAGGAAGATGTAAAAATTATTTTGGTCAGTCCGATCAGATCCATTTACTAAATGTGTCCACCCTGTTAGGTTTTCTGACTTAATAGAGTGGACACTAACAGAGTGGACATTTTAACCTAAAATCAGCCATTACACTAAGTCTGAGCAAAAATAAATAAATAAATGCTAACACAGAAGGCCTGTCAAATAAAGAATTGAATGTTTGTTTGTTTTTGTTTTTCAAATGCTACTTTTATAGATTATTATACTTTATTATACTTTTCTATTTGCTTTTAAACAGGGCGAACATGCTGAAGTTGACCACATCAAATTGGAAAGATAAAGTAAAAACAGACCATTAACAAAAGAGAGGCTCTCACTCACCTTCCCCAGTTGTTTTACCCACCAATTAAATGATGTCAGCCATTTGATATGATGTAATTTCCTTTTTCCAACTTTCATTTAAAGGGCCAGTAGTCGAATATAACAGGGTGGACAGTCTTTTTGAGGGACAAGCTAAAAACCTTTATTATATTTTAAAAATGAATTTAATATTTGGAAAATATATATATACATTAGAGAAAACTATCCCTGATATACCAAACACTCATAAAAAAAAAAAATTGTATTCATGCCTGGGGACATAGGAAAAATGGTGATATTTGGTGGTTTTAAAAAAATATGCTTAAAATTCAAAAGGTCAAAGACAACTTTAAAATTGATGTTATTGAAAATTTTAAGGCACTAATATCATGATCTTCACCGGGGACACAAAAGGTACCCCACGAATCCCAAGAATAACCCAGACAGCACAGAGTATATAGTTAGGTGTATTCTAGGTGTATTTTTTGTCTTAATTTCCATTTATAATATGGCTGCCATTCCTAAAACTTTGCATGTGTACATGTCCTAAGACCAAGAACATCTGACTTTTTTTGTCATGCTGCTTTTAAGAAGTTGAGGCAATCCTGACACTAGAAATAAGAATCTGAATGAATCAGTACTTACTGAGAGATATGTTCGATTTTTAGACTCTGAATCCTGTGTTATTTCCACATTCTCAGTCAACCACTCTCCACTCTGCTCACTCCCACTCATAGATATGTTACTATATGTGTATTTGAGTGTAAGCCCACAATCTAAATCAGCAAAAACAAAAGAATGTTTAGCAATTTTTTAAAAATATCTTTCCAAGTTATCACTATAAATCATTTATTCAGGAAAAATTTCCATGGTTAAAAGCAAATTATCAATATCAGTCTACTACTATTCACTCAAAAATGTCATCTTACCATTTTGGTTCCATCCATTGATTGCCACAGGACAATCCCCAGACACAAAGGGGTAGGTGAAAAGGTTGATTTCACAGCTCACTGATATGAACAAGACAACAGCATGGTCCACAATTCCATTCCGCAGCACCAGTACATCATTTTTGTATGGGTGCACGGTTATATCTATTCTGAATGCATAAAAAGAGAGAATAAAGGAAAACATGGACACATCAGTGAAACAGTAAAAGAACATCTTTTTACAAAAGAGAGAGAGAGCAAATGACAAAATAACATTGCATCTAATTGACTTGCACTGTATGATCTTCATTTGTGTTTCACAGAAGAAAGAAATGCATACAGGTTTGGAGTAACATAAACTTTACTGAGAGATTCATAAACCAAGGCAGTTTTTTTTTTTTTTTTTTTTTTTTTTTTTTTTTTTACAGCTTATAGTCTGTTCCCACAATATTGTAATCTGTACTCTTATAAAATATAATATCAGTTAACTATCTGACTGTCAGAGTCAGTCATAAAATTCAGTTTGATGTAGGATCTATACGACAGTACTATAGGCAGGCTGTGTTGGCATATACTAAACAGAAAAACTCATACCATGCCACAACAATCTCTTCTAAGTTCACTTACGCATTATCCAAAATTAGCCCAGGTGTCCAGATTTTGTCAACTGGCAACATAATCGCTGTAGCGTTAGATGTGTTTTTATTCCATGCTAGTCCAGGATCATTCCACATCTATGGGGGAAAAAATCTACTTCAAAAAAACACATAACAATAACATTTCATCCAGTGTAAAATTAAATCATTGTAAAAGGTCAGGATTGTTTATTTATTTATTTAAGTGAAGATCAAAAATATTTCTGCTCACCATGTTTACCTTCACACGACTACTCATTTGCATGTTCTTTGTATCCTAAATATGACAAAATGGTGATAGAGTTTTTGCAATGTGAAAACAATTATACTGGAAAAAAATAATAATTTACTTCAAATTTATTTAACTTAATAAAAATAAGTAAAATCTAAATCTTGTCATATATCACATGAAAAAAAGTGAGTGAGTAATTTTTGAAGCTTTTGATTATATTGAATACCATCTACTTACTAATGTGATACAAAAAATGAAAAATGTTGTAACAATTTATATATAACAGTTGTACATGACATGCATTCATTTAAAGTATATTTAATTTAAGACTAATTGCATTACAGCATTTTCCTTCCATCACATAAATTTATGAGTAGCACTTTCATGTTTATGAAACGTTCATGTTTATGCAACTTGCTAAACTTCACTTAAAAATCAATGATGCCGAAAAATACATATTACGTTGACTTCTGTATTGTCTATTCAGCTGACAATACAATACCTCTGCAACAATAATGTAATGCATCTGGGAAATTGTATGAGTAAGTAGTATTTATTCAATTTTTGAATAGACTAACAGCCCTACTTGTTGTAAACAGTGATGGGAATAATGGCGTTACAAATAAACAGCGTTACTAACGGCGTTATTTTTTCAGTAACGAGTAATTAAACGACTTACTGTTTCCCCTGTTACAATGTCGTTACACTGACAATAAAATGCAGAGTTACTAAAATTTATTACAGTATTATTATAATTTTATTGTTCATTTCATCTGAATGGATGCGCAGCATACCTGTATTTGACGAACCGTGAACTCTAGTGTGAAGGCACACGACTAGCCGTCGCTTTGTCTCACACACACGCAAAAAAAGGTAGTGAGAGAAATGTACATGCCATGCAGAATTGATGCGCTGCATGTAAATAATATTCTTTGCTGTATTTTCCAGTCAAAATAATGGAGCTCCTCTGGAATTCTTTAGCTTTTAAGAACTGCCGGTTTCTCCAGTAACTAATACTAGGCGTAACTAATGTGCAAATGGAAATCTCATTGGCTGACGCTCACCTATCATCCCTGTTTTGATACTAGCAAATCAGTTCGAGCGAACACAGACAACGTGATTAGTATTCATGAACCCGGCAGCTCATTAATCCTTAGTGCATTTTATATTGTTATTAGTAGTAGAATTCGTAGTAGTTTTGTTATATGAGCATAATGTCATATTATAATGCTTGACTGACTGATGCTAGGCGTACTTTCAAATATATTTAAAAACCTGTGCCATTAAGCTTTATTTATGTAAAGTAGTCAACATTTAAAGCAGATCAAAACCTTTCATCAAAGTTGTCCTAAAACCAAAACAATACCCATTCTTGTGTTAGAGCAACTTAGATTAACTTTTTTGATCCACTTCAGATGTTGACCACTATATAATAGTATATCAGATATTTAATATTAGTCTGGTGAGTAAATTACAAATTTTATTCATTTCATTTAAATTCCATTCATTTAGCATACTGGGGGCATCCAAGTTATTTGACATATTTGAACTTTTTTTTTTTTTTTAAAGTAATGCAATAGTTAGTTTCCCTGGTAATTAGTTACTTTTATAATGATGTTACTCTTATAATGAAACTCAGTTACTAACTCAGTTACTGTTTGTGAGAAGTAACTAGTAACTGTAACTAATTACTTTTTTAAAGTAACATGCCCAACACTGATTGTAAATAAAACAAAGTCATACGTTATGTTTATTTATGTTAGAACATTCATTCTAAAATGTGAAATTAATATAGAAATGTAGAATCAAATTTACCTAAGATCACACCTAAATTGTTAACAATGTTGTTTCATATTATTAATTATATTTGTTTTTCCAAGCACAAAAAAATGATTTAAACTTAAAGTTCTCTAATACTTACAAAAGACAGTGTCTCATATTGCACTGAAGTGACGTTTACTGTGACAGTACAGTTGTCGCCATGTGGTGCACTTTTCAGTTTCTTTGCAATTATAGAATTTGCCAGACATCGACTGTCACATGATTCTTTTAAATCTAATAGACCTGATAAACAAGAAACAATACTAACATTATTAAATTAAAAGGCAGAAGTCTCAAAAACATCTGAGAATTCTTGTCAATGAATTGTTTGTCAGTGAACTGTAAAACTTTAAACAACCACACCATGTCAACATTACAGTAGAAAGCATATTCACTGCAGCTGGTGAAAGTGTTTACCTTGACTTGAAAAACTTGAAAGAATGAGAAACCACAATGAGAACCTGTGTTGAACCATTTCAGTTCCTAAAAAAAAAAAAAAAAAGGAAAAAAAAAAATATTTTCTTAAATTCAAAAGTCTTGCATACATAATTTAATAAGTCATATTCCACAGTAATTAAAAAAAGCATTTAAAAAAATTTGATTAGACTTACCTTTGCAAGCCAACATGAGTAAATGAATGAAATTTTCACCTTCGGCTATCACCATTTATGGATTATATGAACAAGCATCACTTGGCTTTTTAAAGGCAATGAGTCCTTAGGGATTATGTAAGGTAGAACAAACAAAATAGAGCCAGCTCATATTAAATTCCATCCCACAGTTTGTGTAAACTTCAGTTTTTGAGATTCTAATAAGCCTCCACATGGGCTTCAGGGCTATAAGTACAAAAGCGGTTTCCAGTTTAGTGTCAGCTACCTCCAGGCACTTCATTTGCCAAACAGGACACCTGTCTACGCTCAGAAAAATAATTCATTGGATGAACTCAATTTAGTTGAGGGCAGGATTTCCATCCAACAAATATGTGTAACCCCAACTCATAAGAAACAAATTCATGCAATGAAATGTAATTAGGTTGGGCCAACTCAATTTGATCAAATATAGTTTCAATGAAATTGATACATTTATGAAGGGATATTTTATGCTTGTTGAACTCAAACTAAAACATGGTAAACTAGTAAACAAATAACTTGGCAACCAACTTGTCAGGTATTAGCCATAAAATGGCTTTGTTATGTCCATGGCATGCCCAAAGTAGTTGTTTATTTTATTATTAAAACAACTTTAACTCATGTTAGCAGGTCCTCAACCCAAGCACATGCTCTACACTTCACCACAATGGTAACCCCCCAAAAACACTAACATACCAGAAACTGTTTTAAATACAAACATAGAAGAGCATTAAACATTAACAAGTCTCCCGATTTTATTATCTTAATAAAAAAATGCATAAAATAACTTTTTATTTCAACATTTACTCTCCTTACCCAACCGTGTGTAAAGCATGATGGGAAGGGAAAATCTGCTTCCTAGTTACACAAGTAAAACAATTAATGTACTCTCAACTCAAATGAATTAAGTCAAGTGGTTGTAAAAAATTGTGTTGGATTAACTTAATTTACTTAAGTAAATTGAACAAGCATCAAATGTTATTTTTGGCCTCCTTAATTGAAACATGTTCTTTCAAAATCATAATATTGAGTTGAACCAAAACGCAACTGTTTCAAGTCAGTTTGACACAATGCAATTGTTTCAATGGGAAACAATGGTGTTAAATGAAAATAATTATTTTAAATAAACTGAACAGTGTTGTAGAATCATTTTTTTTTTTTTTGAGTGTACATGCATAAAATGTTCATAAAGGAAATACATGCACAACATTCAGAAGAGTCAATCCACATTTGCACACTCTTTTTCCCCAAGGTTTTAGATGTGCCTGATGTTAACAAAAGCAATAATAGTGCACTTAATCTGAATAGCTGGGATAGAGAACAATTGTATTGTATTGTTTAATTTAAAACTGGGGTGCAACCTCAGTGTCCTAGCCAAATTTGCCCATTGACCTCTATCAGTTATGGTCTCCCTATCTATTAATTGGCTGCAATAATACATTTCATCACCATTATTATTATTATTCTGTGGCTTTGTAGATTGTAGAAAGTAGTAAACATATAGGAACTGTACAATTTATAATTTAGCAGCTACACTGGGTTATGTCACAAGGCGTTAATCTCAGTTTTTAATTCCAAAAATTTATATGATCTGAAACATTATACCATATCAAAACTATTTTATACACAAAAAATAGTGGATCTGTATTTTTTTTTTTTTCCCTCTCAGGTCTTTCTGGTTTTTGCTGGTTGCTGGTCTCTGATATTTTATTCACACAGTTATAGTAGATTCTTCAAATATGTAAATATGCACAAAGTACAATCAAAAGATTCTATTTTTAAATAAAAACCAGTAAAAACTAGAAAGTACAACTAATAAACCAGACAATATCACATCAAATTCAGTTTAAACCATGAAAACCTTGTTTGTCTTGAGCAGTTAGGCTAATCAATGCTTTTGTCAGTAACTTCCTGGTCATGGACCACACCAATGTCTTCAGTTTTCAGGTCTTTTAAGAATAATAGTTCACCTAAAAATGAAAGTTCTGTCATCCATTTTACCAGACCTATATAAATCATTGTGGGTGCAAAGGGAGAAACGTGTCCACATTCATCATGACTGCACGGAAAAAAACACCACTGCATTTTTTTAAAATTTCGGTCCCACTTTATATTAAGTGGCCTTAACTACTATGTGTAAAAAAAAGTACAATGTACTTAATGTGGTCATATTGCATTGCAAAACACTTTTGCTTTTATTGAGGTGGGATATGGGTAAGGTTAGGGACAGGTTTGGTGGTATAGGTAGGTTTAAGGGTGGGTTAAGGTGTAAGGGATGGGTCAACAGTGTAATTATGAATGTAATTACAGAAATTAATTACAGATGTAATTACATGCAGGTATTTTTAAAATCTAAGTACAATGTAAATACATGTATGTACACAATAAGTACATTGTATCAAATTATTAATTTCAATGTAAGTACATAGTAGTTAAGGCCACTTAGTGGGACCAATTTCTCAGTTTTTCTCTGAAGAACAAGAGATAATACAAGCTTGAAATGATACAACAGTTAAGTAAATTATGCTTTTACTGAAAATGTCAAGAATGCCTCATATGATCATATGTAAATCCAGTGCAGTAGCAAGTTACCTTCAGGTCTTCCATCAAACAGAGCAAGCTCACTGGAAGATAAAGGCCAGCTACAGATTCAGCATAGGTGATTCTCATTTGCAAACACTTTGGGCCTATTTACACCAGGCTACTTCGTGCATTTTCTCTGACTGAATGTCTATCTGCTTTGTTAAAACATTTCCATTTACACTTGGCCATATAAATATGTCTTCGCAAAACATTTTATCTTACCACTAAGAGTTCTCCTAAATAGCAGTAAAAGTTTTTAGATTTTCTCTTAAAACCTTTTCACAAAGCTGCTGAGACAAACTTTTACTAAGGAATAGAGAGAAGTCTTTAAGATAAGAGTAAGGGTGGGATTGACCTTGTTGCTATGGATGATATCAGCATGATTACTAACTATGCACACAGTGACTGGCTGATAGGGGAGGGATTTGTTCATAGAAATATTGTAGAGTATAAAAATGTTGCCACATTCAAATAAAGATTTTAAAACACAGACTAAGTGTCACTAATTATACAGGTATATGTCCAGCTAATTGTCAGCCTCTTACATGTGTGCAGATGTGCATATAAACACCCTTTTAATTAACAAAGTAGAATAATCATGGCTGATAGTAAGACATGCAAATGTAAAAGAAATCCAAACTGGACACAAGAATAGCTGTTACTTGCCCAACTTGTTAATGAAAACAAGGATATAATCAAAGGAAAACTTAGAGTTGGGAAAATCTCCAAAACCATAAAAGTTGTGTGGGAAAATATATGTGTGCAAATAAATGTGGCGTGTTTCTAAAATGTTTATGTTCCGAGGCAGATTACCTGCAACAGCCATTTTAGCCCTGCTGAAAAAAAAATAGAAACCATCACAGAACTTATGTTTTTACTGTTATAATGGTAGCTATAATGGTGCCTGTTGGTCTCTACTGGTAATTGGTCACCTTCTATATAATCAAAGGAAAATTGTCAAAACCCCCGTGATCAAAGTGATACCTTTTTAAAAAGGTCATTATCGTCAAATGTTTCTAAAATGTTTGCGTTCCGAGGCAGACTGCTGACTACAGCCATTTTAGGATAGTTTGGGATTTGGTTTTAGTGACTTAGAAGTCCTCTTCACTACTCCTAACATTTCACAGATTTAGGAGCTAGTTTTAAAAAGCATTGTGAAATACTCCTAGAGCTCAAATTTAGGAGTCCTAAATTTAGGACTGACATGCCCATTATTTTTAAGATTTTCTCCTAAATCGGGAAGTTATGAGCTACTTTTAGCCTTAAGATGTTTTGTGAATATGGGCCCCAGTCTTTAATTCCTGTACTATATGTAAATTTAACGGGGTTCACGTCAACGAAAGCACAAGATAAGCACTGTATTTGATTCACTTTCAGCTAATTTCAAGATCAAATACTGCAACAGGAGAGAGGTTAGTCTAACTACTATTAATGAAGATGATTGTGTGTTGAGTGTCTGCGACTTGCTTTCAGTTTAATTTACGCTTGTCCAGTTTCATTTGGAATCCAGACCACTTCCTGAAGTTGTTTGAGCAATCAGATAGCTATCCAATCAGCGAAAATGCATGAAGTGGCCAGGTGTAAATGGGCCCATGGTGTCACTGAGGTTTTACCTGTGTTTGATTTTAATGAAGGTTATGATAGCTCCTTGGAAAAATCCAAAGTTCTGTCATGAAACTCTAGATGGCGCAGTCTGATTGTAACTCAATCTGACATAATGATATCATTGCTACTCAACATTCAAATACTTGGCTAGTGCTTGCTGTAGCAATTGCGGCATGCTTTAAAACCCTTCACCTTCCCCAGCTCCACCTGTATAGATCTGCTACAGGTTGATTTAACATATGCTATATATGGGAGTTATTTCATATGTTATATGTGCAGCAGCAGTATTTCTTACATGCTCACAGCAGCATGTTTGTGAATGGATTGGCTGTTGCAAGTCTCAGTACTTGCTTAGCCGCAGCAGCAGCGTAGCAGATTCCGCCAATACTAAACACATTAACGTTGTCATGTACATTACCATGCTAAACCCTCCAAGGGCTGACATGACAGAACAGCAGTTAGTCTTTTGTTTGGCCAGACTAAACTGTAAAAAATCTTCATTGGAGAGTTGTGCAAATTAGTTGTGAATTAGAGTTAGATTTTGCATGTTCTGTCCAAAGTGTTTAAATTGCATCATATATAAAGGGGAATAAAAAGGGACTGTCCACTATATAAATCTTTAAGTGGATAATGTCCACATAGTTTATTCAAATTAATTCAGTTACATTTTGAAGACTTTTCCCTCAATAAACTCCGAATTACTGCTTATTGATCACATAAAAAAATCACATAGCTTGAAACTGATTCTAAATGCACAATCGCTTTTTACTTTCACTTTCGAGATTTGCGATCAAACGTGCTCTATGTTTACTACAGAGCAGCAGTTCTTACCACACATTTTACAAGATTGGATGCTTGTCAGTGGTTCTCAGGATCTGCAAATCATTCACCATCATCCTCATCATCTCTCCTTACTCTGTTTATGTGGTAAGTGAAATTTAATGTACTGTAATGTAAAAGGCAACCATTAGCGGCTAATCATATCCCTTTAATAGCTTGCGTTATTTGGGTTTTTTTTGGTGCCTTTCTCAAACTGATGCTTTGGGCACCAAACACCACCCCCCCACCAGTGTCATCTCCACCAAAGTCATCGACATTGCCCAACCCTATCTCAAACCTCACAAGTCAGTCATTCAAAGCTGAAAACACTCATTCAATTTACTTTTTATACATTTAAAGACACATAACTGATAGTTAAACAATTACCCAGTTAGTTACCCAGTCTTTTCTTAGCTTCTGTAATTTATTTAAAATAATGTGCATTAAAAAATCATCCACACTATAAGAATGACAAAAATGGTCAGTTTTGATTAAAATATATACATTTGATTAAAATATATAATTTGTATTTGTTGATTTAATTAATACATAATACATAACTAATTCAATTAAAATTGTATTTCAATCTCAATAGCATGCAGAAAGATTGCACGTTCAGTTACACACTGAGAATTACAATTTAAGCCATTTTGTATTTTGTCTTGTACTGATTCCCAAGATTTTTGTTATATTCTAGACATCAGTATTTGATATATGTCCTGTACATTATTCCAAATCCAGTCATTACCTTGCAAGGTTTGCTACAGATTATATACACCAAACAGGAAAGGACCAGTTGTATAAACTTAGCCTCTATGTTAAAACAGTGTCTTAAGAACTAGTCTGACCAACTAGCAGTTAGTCAATGGGTAATCAGACATTATTTTTTGGATTTAACTTATACCATCCACATTTTTATGTAGATTAAGACTAGTCTTCACTTTTTATGTATCTGGCCCCTGATCTGAAAAACTACAGTGCAATGAAATTGACTATGGGTATACATATGAGTAGTCATAGTAGTCATCTTCACGGTGGGAATCATCCCAGAAGTCTAGATTATTAACCTTACAAATGTCTGTTCGGGTGATAATAATAAGAATTATGGCATAAATTATGTAGATGATTATAAAAAAGCCAAAGCAGAATTTGTCTAGGAAGTAAGCAAATGCCACTTTACGCTGCGCCTCCTTTTCTACTTTATCCATGTCCTCCAAAAAGTTCACTATTTTCTGGAGCGAAGCCATCTCTGAAGCCAGATCACCAGACTTTGTTGTAATCATACCTCTGTCTGTTGACACAGATCAAAACATTTATGTTATTGCAATGTTGATCTAATTAAAGGTAAAGTGTGCCATTTATGCACCAGCACAAAAATAAATTGAAAATATAATGAGGGTTGAATTCACTAAGCAGTTGCTAGCCTAAAAAAGGCCTTTTTGTATCATTTGAGCTGAAGAAGCACTTTATGCAGAAGCACAGTGTTAAAGAATTTAACTGTACATTTGTGTCAACATCCCTGTGTAAACAGATGGATATTGATGGCTGATGGATAAAATAAAGGCCTGGCCTACATATTTTTACAGCAGTAAAATTTTGTAAAAAAAAAATAAATAAATAAATAATAATAATAAATAAATTAATTAATTAATTAATTAAAAAAAAAAAAAATGTAGCACTAAAACGGCATTTACATGTTAATTTTAGGCCAGGATATGAGAATGTTTATTACTCTTAAAAAACATGTGACCCTGGATCACAAAACCAGTCCTAAGTAGCATGGGTATATTTGTAGCAATACACAAAAATACATTGTATGGGTCAAAAATAACGATTTTTCTTTCAAACCATACATCAATAGAAAGCTTATGTATTCAGCCATCAGGTAATGTATAAATCTCAATTTCAAAAAAGTGACTCTATAAGTGACCATATATTATCTTACACATGTGCCTTTTTTTTTTTTTTTTTTTTTTTTGCTTGTTTCATAACTAGAAGCAAATTAATCTTTGTTTCCAGTCATCTCTCACCTTTTTCCTGATCCAGGTCGTCATTTTGTGTGTTGGTGTTACATGAATGAACCTTGTTGGAGCGTCTGCACACCAAGAGGCTGTCTTCTACAGACAGACGTGTTAGCACTATGGAGGCCAGCATACTCATGACCAAACACACCAGACAGAAGCTGAAGTGGTAATCTTGAGGAGAAAACAGAAAATGCCATCCACTTATTATTGCGCAAGATGATGCGATGCTTGTGATTTTGACTAGTTATTTTCTATATTCAAAGACTGTCTTTTTTTTTTTTTTTACAGTATGCTGTCATAAAAGCAAAATGTAAGGCAGAGGTCGCGTTAACCGAAAATTGTCGTCATTGACAGAACTTTTTTTATCAGTGACGGAAAAATCTGAAGGCCGTCCTTCACTTTGACAGATTACATTGAGGGTGATCTATTCAAAATTGTACTTGTAACTCCCACCCCTGTCCAGTTGGTGGTGAGTACGCTCCATTGTGGCAGCAGAGCACGGGATTCAGAACAAAAACGAAGGTGAGTACCCAGGGTTAAGGCTAAAAGGGATACAGCTCTGGCTACTGGGCATGCGCACATCAATCTATAGTTGTTTTTGTCACACTGTACAACAATAATACTGTTTTTGTATTATAGTAAGGACTAAGTTTAGGGTTGGGGTAGGTGTGGATGCTAAAAAAACACGATCTAATAGGCAGAACATAAGGATGGGCGATACCACTTATTTTGTTTTCAATACGATCCGATACTTTTAAGGCCAGTATCATCGATACCTATAACCGATGCAATACAATATGATACTTCTAAACTTAACTTTTAAATTATTGCATTTATTAAAATACTAGGAGTAAAATGTGTAATGATACCCCCTGAACTTATATTTGAAATGCATTTTAACATTTAATATGCCTTAATTGCAACTTAAATTATATTTAAATTAAATTTTTTTTTACTTCATATTTCATGAAAATTAAAATGACGGGTAATAATAGATTATGATAGAATTTTTACAATGTTAAACTCTAATGCAACCTCTGGTTGGGAGTATACATTTTTTTTTTTTATACATGCAGTGTGCAAATTTAGGGGGAAAGGAGGATCTGACCTTTAGAATTAAGTCTTGACCCGCAACTTCCCAAAACAGACATTTACTAAACCATTTGAAGTCTACATACACAAACAGTTTTCACAAAGATGATTTCTCTACTGCCTGAGCACTTGTCACTAGGGTCTAATATTAGGACTAAACATGTCAATATGATTTTACATCGGCACAGTAAAAATCAACATATACCAGCAAAAATCTGTAGCGGTTTGTTTAAAAGCTCTCTGTTCTTGCACTTACGGAGGAGGGGGCTACAGCTTCCACCGTTAGGCAGGTGCCCGTTGAGGATGAGGAGGAACATGGTGAAGCTGAGGACCAAGGTGACCTTAAAAGAGTTGCGTTCTCCTCCTTCAAATGGCAGAGCAAAGCTCACTAAGTCAGCCAGCAGTACCAGTGCACTGGGCAGGATCAGGGTCACAAAAGCACTAAAGGGATTAATCGACAGAGCGACCTGTTCAAAGATGTAAAAAACAAAGTAAATCATTAACAAGCAATTATAAATGCATGTCTTCAATTCACAAGTTAAATCACATAAGATATTATATTAAAATTACTGTCTGTTTTCTTAGACTGGAATCAGTCGCAGATTTTTCAGCCTAGTTCCAGACATAAACTTCATTTACACAGTCAGGGAGGGAGATTCAGAGGAAGCTGGTGTGTGTGGTCACGTCGCATGCTGTAAGTTACCGAATTCAGTCATTTGTGATTATTTATATGGTGCTCACAGTGCATTATTGCTAAAAACTATATATGACTGCATAATGGACCATTTTATGTTTATTCAAGCGTGCTATTAGTATACTTCTTTTAAAATAAAAAATAGGAAAGTATACTTTCAGTCTACATTTTATGTACTTCTCAGAGATTAAGACATTTAAAAATGACATTTAAGTAAACTTGACTTATACTTAGAAAAAGTCTAAATATATTTAAGCTACACTATACTAAGCTCTGAGAATCCATGTTTTTATTGTTATAAGGAGCGCTATTACGCGTCTTATGTACAGAATTTCCAAAACACAAGCGAAGAAGAAACCGAAACAACAGATGCTTCCACATGTAATCTAACACAATCATCAGACATAAAAAATCATCAAAACTGTGTAACGTTATGGAATAAAATGCCGACCCATGAAGAGGTAATAATGACTGTCAAACTTTGGGGTTTTAATCAATTCCATCTTTTGATCATTCTGAATCCAGTTCAGTCTTTTTTTCAGTGTTTTGTTCAAGTGTTTAAAAAGAATGCATGAAGTTAGAACAAAATATTTTTGTTTTCAAGCAGATGCCCTGTTATTTCTTTTAATGTTGTGTATGTTCAGACATTCATATAACAAAATATATACAAAAATAATACCTATAGGGACATATATAGTAGTATACTTAAAATATGATGTAAAGTTCACTTAAAGAAAACTTACGAGTATACTTGCAGTATGAAACTACTAAACTACACTGTAATAAACAATTTGTTGAATCAACTTGAAATAATTTGTTACCCAGCTGCCTTAAAACTTTTAGTTCAGTCAACTCAAAAAAGTTTATTCAGCTTGAAATTGAAGTCTTACTAAGTGACAACTTAGATATTTGAGTTGATTCAACTTAAAATTTTAGGGCAGCTGGGTTACTTACCCAGCTTTTAAGTTTAACAGACACATATCTAAGTTGTTACTTAGTACAACTTAACATTTCAAGTTGAATAAACTTATTTAGTTGACTGAACTTAAAAATTTAAGGCAGCAGGGTAACAAATTATTTTAAGCTGATTTAACAAATTTCGTTTTTTGTTTTTTTACAGTGTAGTAGTGTACTGAGACTATACTTCAAAGTGTACTAAAAATGCTGTAAGTATTTAATTAGTACTTAATAACTGTCAGTATTCCTATAATTTCACTTTTAGTATAGTTGCAGTACAAACTTGTAAACTAGTTGTGTACTTAAAGTTTACTACTGTTATACTTGAAGTATATGTAAAAGTATACTTTTACATACTAGAAAGTGGGCCAATTTAGTCCCAAGGAGTATTGAAATAGTACACTTCAAGTATACTACTAGTACACTGATATTTGTATACTTACTACATAACGTATACTTAAAAATATACTTGAACTTTACTTAAGTATACTTAATGAAATAAACTTGTAAACCATAAAGTATACTACTTTTTGGTAAGGGTCAGAGGATTATGAGTGAATAATTTGGTTACTAGGAGATAAGCACGATTTGATGAATCCACAATTTTGTTCACGCTGGTAGTCTGCCATTCTTCTCCACTGCCGCTAACCAAAGACACATTATCAGCGATCTGGAGTGTGAGCGAGCAAGCTGGATCAAACAAACAAGAGAACATATTCACGTTATTCAAACATATTACTTTCACAGAGGGCATTCACTAAATAGTTGCTGTAATTCCACCTTAATCAAACCATGAGGTATTTAAACAAAGTCATTGCCATTCTTTTGAGTCTCATTTCCAAGTAAAACTCATAGAAAATCATAGATCATATTCACAAAACTTTATTTGCTCAGTGCAAACCATGGAAAACAGGCACTATCAGCAGGCATAAATCATTTATAATGTTTGCACAATATAATTATATAATTATATTTTTCTCAAATGGTCATAATCTGCTAAACAAATATTATTGTGATTTCAGTCTTACTTTTCTGGCTCCATCCATTGATGGCCACAGGGCACGACCCCGTCACAAAGGGGTAGTTGAAGAGGTTGATTTCACAGCTCACTGTTGTGAACAAAACAACCGCATGGCCCACAGTTCCATCCCGCCTCACCTGTACATCATTAGTGTACAGCTCTATGGTTGTTTCTATTCTGAGTGCAAACAAAGAGAGATCGTCACATCTTAACAACGTTGTTCTAGGCCTTGTGATGGATTTAGTTCCTCTGCGGACACCATAGTGATAAATATATGGCATAAATCGGCATCAGTCTTGAGACTCACGCGTTGTCCAAAACTATCCGAGGAATCCAGATTTTATCTGCAGGCAGAACAATTGTTGGATATCTAGACCTCTCTTGCATCCATCCAAGATCAGGATCCTTCCATTCCTGTGGGGCAGAAAATAGAATCAGTTTAAGAAATGCATTCTTTACTTTCTATTTTTGGAGATTATTAGAATAAATGTTTCATTTTGTGAGTGTTTTGTGACTCATTTTGTTTTGTGCTACAACACAGTTCTTTGAAATAGCACTAAACAGTATAACTGATTTTACTGCATAGCTGTGCTATCATGTCTAATATCTCTACACACTGTTTCTTAAGGGGAGACACAGCAGGCAAAAACACTGTTTTTTTTTTTCATGCACCTGTCAATTTTGAGATTTTGGGCTTTTTGGTTTTTCATCAAGTGTTTTTCACGCTAGTGGAAAGAAAACATCCAAAATGTATATTCTATTCTATTTGTGTCAATAGATTTCAATTACAATAAATATTTTTAAAGGCCATTTTCTCAAAATGAGTTTTTTTCTTCTACACTGAGCCATAAATCTCCACTTCAGTAGCACTTACACACATAAAACTTTACATTTTTATTTCTGTCTATATGCTGAAGGTTTTTACAGAGGGATTTGTTCATATATGATTTGCTTGATTTTTATACAACAATTAAAATATATTATGTTTTCTGTCTGTTCGAAGTATTTTCTGAATTATGGAGTGACAAAATGAGATACTCAAAATTCCCTCTGTAGAAACATTTGACTGTAATATGTCAAAAAAAAGTAAACAAGAATTTTGAAACTGACTTCATCCAATGTTTAGATTTTTGTTCTAGAAATGTATGCAAATTAGCGCATATTTCATTAAATAATGCCTTGTTTGCATATTTAAACCTAACATTTTAAAAAACTTGTAATACAAAAAATGTTTGCAATTATCTATGTAATCAATCAGCTGGGTAAGTAAGGTAATAACTATTAGTTATTTTTTTACCCTATTCACCTGCAGTGTCTCGCCTTAATACAAAATCGTTTGAATAAAATATTTTTGTTTCATATTATTTATTTACATTGTAAGTAGCTGGATAAATGTACAGTCAGCCAACCATTATGGCTGTTTATGTCTGAAATGTAAATTACTCAATAGTTCTTATTTATAGAGCTGCTGAAAATAAGCAATATCACATTGTACACCACCAGTCAAAAGTTTTTGAACAGTAAGACTAACATTTTTTAAAAGAAGTCTCTTCTGCTCACTAAACTTGCAGTTATTTGATCCAAAATACAGCAAAATCAGTAATATTGTGAAATATCTTTTTTTTACTATATTTAAAATAACTGCTTTCTATTTGAATATATTTTAAAATGTAATTTATTCCTGTGATCAAAACTATATTTTCAGCATCATTACTGCAGTCTTCAGTGTCACACGATCCTTCAGAAATCATTCTAATATGCTGATTTGCTGTTCAAGAAACATTTATTATTATTATCAATATCTGAAAGAGCTGAGTATTTATATATAGAAATTAATGGTTTTATTTAGCAAGGATGCTAAATGGATTAAAAGTGAAGATTAATTCATGATGCTAAAAATTCAGCTTTGAAATCACAGGAATAAATTACATTTTAAAATATATTCAAATAGAAAACAGTTATTTTAAATGGTACAAATATTTCACAATATTACTGCTTTTGCTGTATTTTGGATCAAATAAATGCAGGCTGAAAAACATGAAACATCTTAGTGTTCAAAAACTTATGACTGGTAGTGATGCTTCTGCTGTTCTAAAATTCAGTATAACAGCACTCTGGCTCATTTTAGAATTACACCAGGTAGAAAATATAGTATTCAGACAATTGAATGTTTACATGTGACAATTACCAAACCGAAAAGTTTTTGAGATAGTAGTGACACTCGATAATTGGATTTCATTCAAGAACTCTACTCACCATGTTTATCTTGATACGGCTGGTCATTTCCATGGCCTTTGTATCCTAAAACATGGTGACAAAACTATGAGATGCTATAAGTATATTTATACTTTTTTTAAACATAGAACATGATCAACAAGACAAAAGTGGCACTTACGAAAGACAATGTCTCATATTGTATTGAAGTGACGTTCACTACAATGGTACAATTATCATTCTGTGGCGCACTAAACAGTTCTTTCTGAACCCGAGCATTTGCCAGACAGCGACGATCACAGGGAGCCTCGGTGGAATTACCTCCAGCAAACACTACAGGACCAGATGAACATGTTTACATTTGTGCATATGGCAGACGCTTTTAATCCGATGCAACAGACATTGCATATTACTCATTTTTACAGGCGATCAGATTTTTTCGCTTCAAAATACACACAAATCACATTATCAAATTCTAGTCTTATGCTGATTATAAAATTTGTACTGAAAAAGTGTTGCATTTCACCAGTATCAGAATCAAGCTCTTCCTTTTGGGAGGGCCTATTTATCTGCATGCAGATTATAATTATGACCATACAGTATTTAAATTGCACAAGAAAGTTTTCTACAACTGGAGAAATAATTACCAAGTGATGAACAGAAGAGGAGCAACAATGAAATCCTGTGTTGAAGAACCATTTCAGTTCCTACCAACAAGAAAAATAAGCAATTACACATTCATTTACATCCATATATCTATTTTTAAGAATCTAAAACTGACCTTTGCTAGCAAACTCCCAGGTCAAACTTCAGCTGTGACTGCTTATAGTTTTTGAGGGGACCAAGGATCATTTGGCTCTTTTAAAGGGTCGCAGCTCTTTGAAAACCACATGAATGGTGTTACGCAAGACAAACAAAATGGATCCAGCTAATATCTGAACCATCTATGTCAGTTAAATTTGATCCTATATTTTGTGTAAGCTTGTCTTGTGACTACACATGATTTTGTAAGATCTCAGCATTTAGTTTATTCAGTTTAAACATCACAAGAGAGCACTAATTACTTGCTGGGACAGTCAAACAGGAGGCCATTCTATGTTTCACAAAGGCACAGGAGGCCATACATGAAAACAATCACTGCACATGAACTCTTCCACTAGGGTTTTAATTATGTTCGATGATGTAGAGAGAGACAACATCACATTAATAAAGGGATAGCCTCACTTTATATTGTCCTAAAGTACAAGGCAGACCTATCGTATATTGTTTTCATACCATCCTGACACATTCATTAGATTTATGATGAACTAGAGTTTCACTAATTACAAATAATAAACCCACAAAAGTTTCCTCCAGGTTTCCGGTTTCCCCCCACAATTTCATAGGAGTTAATTTGTATGTCTGTGTGTGTGTGTGTGTGTGTGTGTGTGGCCCTGTGATGAACCAGCCATCCATACAGGGTGTTTCCTGAGTCTAGACCAGGAATCTCTAAGTGGGTGGATCTTTGTGAAACGGTCTGAATTGTATTTATAATTATATCGGTGTGGGATTTTGAATGAATGAACAATCGAAAAGAAAAGATACATCAAAAAAGGAATGCTCCCCAAGTGGTGTAACTGAGTCAAAGACATACTAATACAAAAAAAAAAAAAAAAATCAGCTTCAGTGATTTCTGTTCAATAAAAGAATTATGTTTTTGTGTAATGTTTTTGTTGATTTTCTTAGCCTACAGACTTTTCACTTAATGTTTTTAATGCAATATTTAAATGATATATGCTAATGTGTTAATGTACTATTTACTAAAATAGGGAAATTAGGGAAAGGTCAGATCTGTGACAGAGGCCCAACATTTGCTACACTCCTGGGTGGCCCTTATGTCTCTGTGACCCTACAGAGACAAGCAGTTTAGGGAATGGATTGATGGATGGAAACCCACAATAAAAAAATACAGAAATAAATAAATAAAAATAGCATTGAGTCTCCTCTGTGACCACAGGATATTGATTTTTGTGAGAGAATGTCAAAAGTGCTGGCTCACTTTGCCCCAGGAGAACAGGTTTTGTATATATATATATATATATATATATATATATATATATATATTTTTTTTTTTTTTTTTTTTTTTCAAATGTCATGTTTTTTATTATATGTTGTCATGTTTTGTGTGTGTGTGTTTTATTGTGTTAGTTATTAGTTATTTTTACCTAATCAAAATAACCCACCTGCTGTTTGAGTGAGATTAATTGGAATGCATAATGAAAAAACATGATTTTTGAAAATTGTGAAAAACAGAGTTATCTATTTTTGCAAATCTACAATAGATGCAATATAAATATACACAGGTGCATCTCAATAAATTAGAATGTCATGGAAAAGTTCATTTATTTCAGTAATTCAACTTGTGTATTAAATAAATTCAATGCACACAGACTGAAGTATAAGTCTTTGGTTCTTTTAATTGTGATGATTTTGGCTCACATTTAACAAAAACCCACAAATTCACTATCTCAACAAATTAGAATACTTCATAAGACCAATAAAAAAAAATTAGTGAATTGTTGGCCTTCTGGAGAGTGTTAATTTACTGTATATGTACTCAATACTTGGTAGGGGCTCCTTTTGCTCTTAATTACTGCCTCAATTCGGCGTGGCATGGAAGTGACAGGTCTGTGGCACTGCTGAGGTGGTATGAAAGTCCAGGTTTCTTTGACAGTGGCCTTCAGCTCATCTGCATTTTTTGGTCTCTTCTTTCTCATTTTCCTCTTGACAATACCCCATAAATTCTCTATGGGGTTCAGGTCTGGTGAGTTTGCTGGCCAGTCAAGCACACCAACACCATGATCATTAACCAACTTTTGGTGCTTTTGGCAGTGTGGGCAGGTGCCAAATCCTACTGAAAAATGAAATCAGCATCTTTAAAAAGCTGGTCAGCAGAAGGAAGCATGAAGTGCTCTAAAATTTCTTGGTAAACGGGTGCAGTGACTTTGGTTTTCAAAAAACACCAACACCAGCAGATGACATTACACCCCAAATCATCACAGACTGTGGAAACTTAACACTGGACTTCAAGCAACTTGGGCTATGAGCTTCTCCACTCTTCCTCCAGACTCTAGGAGCTTGGTTTCCAAATCAAATACAAAACTTGCTCTCATCTGAAAATTTGACTTTGGATCACTGGGCAACAGTCCATTTCTTCTTCTCCTTAGCCCAGGAAAGACGCCTCTGACGTTGTCTGTGGTTCAGGAGTGGCTTAACAAGAGGAATACGACAACTGTAGCCAAATTCCTTGACACGTCTGTGTGTGGTGGCTCTTGATGCCTTGACCTCAGCCTCAGTGCATTCCTTGTGAAGTTCACCCAAATTCTTGACTCGATTTTGCTTGACAAGCCTCTCAAGGCTGCGGTTCTCTTGGTTGGTTGTGCATCTTTTTCTTCCACACTTTTTCCTTCCTCTCAACTTTCTGTTACCATGTTTGGATACAGCACTCTGTGAACAACCAGCTTCTTTGGCAATGAATGTTTGTGGCTTACCCTCCTTGTGAAGGGTGTCAGGGATTGTCTTCTGGATAACTGTGAGATCAGCAGTCTTCCCCATGATTGTGTAGCCTAGTGAACCAAACTGAGAGACCATTTTGAAGGCTCAGGAATCCTTTGCAGGTGTTTTGAGTTGATTAGCTGATTGGCATGTCACCAAATTCCAATTTGTTGAGATTTGTTAAGGTTGTTTTTGTTAAATGTGAGCCAAGATCATCACAATTAAAAGAACCAAAGACTTAAACTACTTGAGTCTCTGTGCGTTGAATTGATTTATTACACAAGTTTGAATTACTGAAATAAATGAACTTTTCCACAACATTCTAATTTATTGAGATGCACCTGTATATATATAGATAGATAGATAGATAGATGAAGAGTTCAGATGCCAAAGCCTCTAAATCCATCTGATGTATTTCTTTAAAATTAGCATATCTTTCTGGCTACTTTGTGTAGGTTTCTGTGTAAGTACTGGTACTTCTGATTGGGCTGAGGCTGGAATTTAGCGAATTTGAAGTAAAAGTATTTGATGGATGTTTACTATGTGTCAGGGTCATCTCATTTTTGACTGAGATTTAGTAAAAATATGTTTCAAAATATATTTCATGAATATGTTTTCTACCATGAATATTTTTTCTACCAATATATTTTAAAGGTATAAAAAAAAATTCAAATGTATTTAAAATATATTTTGCCCTCTATATATTTTAGTCCAAGAAAATGCATTCATATACGTCACATGTGAAGAAAAACTTGATTTGTTGTCTATAATATAAAACATATAAAACATTTGAATAAACTTCATGAAACATAATATTAAAAATATTACATTTCTATATTATTAAATGATTATAAACTTACCTTTGATCACTAGTCGGTCATGCACATTTGTATTTAAATATATTTTTTACTTCAAAAATATATATTTCACTGAGTTTCACTGTTTGCAACATATATTTAGCGTATATTTCAAAAATATTTTGGCAACAAAAAATATTTTTGCCATATGGGACAGACGGCACCAAGTTGTTTTAAACCCCCTTTAAACTAATTAAAAATAGGCCGTAGATTTGCATTTTTAGATGATTTAAACATTTCTGCGCTATTCTCAGCTAGCATGCAAGCTAACTACATGAGAAAACCAGTTCAATGAAGTTGTGGCAGTGCTTAAAAATCAGTAAGAAATGAACAGAAAAAGCCCTGCCCTGATGGCAGACACGTTCTGTTTAACGAAGAAACGCAGATGTGCAGCTGACAGCGCTAGCGGAGACAGTCAAGGTAAGAACATTTACCCTCATGTTGCGTTTAAAACCATAAATAAATACAATAAAAAGTAAACACAATTAACATTTAAGTATTAGACTGATACATCATGACTTTTTCCAATTTTATGAAAACGTAGCATATAGTAGACGTAGCGTTTCAGAAGTCCTTAAAATACTTATGTTCGAGTCAAGATAGATAGATATGAATGCAATGCATGCATTAATTTGTTACGCTATTATTCTCTGATTATGTACACTTTTTCACCCCGCCAATATTGTTTCATCCCACCTCGTTTTAATTCAAATTAAAAATATGAATTAAACAAAAATACCATGTTCATTTAACTTACGCTTAGTCTTTCTCACATTATGATTAAGTAAAATTAAAATAAAATGTACGAACGAATTTGAGTCTGTAAGTCAGTAATGATGATTTCAATGACTTTGTAAGCATCTTAAATATGGGATGATATTAGACTCAAAATGATTAATGGATGCACGCACAATTATCTATGTACTGCATAAATTTTATGCATGTATCTTACAAACCACAAACAAATGCCTTTCGATTTGAGTCTGTGGAATTCAGGATTAAATGATTGTGCAGTGATTTGTACAAATACAGACATGTTTGCAAAATAAAAATGTTCTGTTCTGCATTAATATATCATAAATTGCGCATGCAAAAAGGAATCCGTGCACTTGTGGATCAGGTGACACGTGTGCATTTATTGACGTCTTGCTCGAGTCAGTCTTGTTCAGTCCATTTTAATTTTCGCAGTTTACAGCATTTCACGAGGCCCACACACACAACTACCAATGAACAAGGGCCAGTGCAATTCATTAACATGTACACGATTTGAAAAATTCACAAATTTGCGTCTCAACACTGAAACAAATGCTTTTCAACCGGTGTCTGCAGAGTTAAGAATTACATTAATGTGCAGCATTTTGTTTTAACAGAGACATATTTGCGAATACAAATGTCATAGCTTGTAATAAAGTATCAAAATTTGTGCATGAGGCCATTAAAATGTGAATTTGTGGATCAGACGACATACGTGCATTCATTCATATCTCTTCTGAGTTGATTGTATTTGATTAATTTGAATTTTGAGACTTACGTTCCGCCCTTTTAGCCTTGCCCAATCCACACACACACACACACACACACACACACACATGTCTGGTTTATTATCCTTGTGGGGACTCTCTCCATAGGTGCAATGGTTTTTATACTCTCCACACTGTATTTTCTATCCCCTTACCCTAACCCTACCCCTAAACCTAACCCTTACAGAAAACCTTCTGCATTTTCACTTTCTCAAAAAAACTCATTCTGTATGATTTATAAGCTTTTGTACCCATGGGGACCTCAAGCCAGTCCCCACAATGTCAAAAATTTCAGGTTTTACTATCCTTGTGGGGACATTTGGTCCCCACAATGTAGCAAAAACAAATACACACACACACAGCTTGCGATCCACACGCAGCTGACAAAATAAGAAAATCGGCGACCGCTAGATGGCACTACAGCCCCAGTCACGTGCGCATTCCATTGTACGGTTTTATGAATGTTACATTGTGTTTTTGTTTGTTTGTTTGTTTGTTTTTTTCTTTCTTTCTTTCTTTCTTTCTTTTTGGTTTGGCCATTCTCTTCTGCCCGTAAAAAATATAGTAAAATGTTTTATTGAACTAATAATTGTTCTAACAGAGTAACTTATATTAATTTTGCCAAACAAGAACTTCGTGATGGTACCTTTTTTTCTGTAATTCAACGGCACGTTGTCAGTTATTCCTTCCTTGTATTATTATTGTTATTATTATTAAAGTGCTATTATAGTGGCTCGTTTAAGCCATTAGTAATCGCACATTTATATTAAATGAATTATACTATATTAAACCAATGAGCCTTTTATAGCGTATTCCGCGCTCAAGCGGACGAATAAAGCTTGCTGGCTAAAGGAATGACAATGAATGTCTAGGGAAAAATAGCTATAACATATTTGATGTACTGCTAAACTGTTTTCTGAGTCAGTGTCGGCTACAAAGATGGAGTTGACGATGCTGATTCGCCATCTTCGCAGTAGGAGAGAATTTCATACGACTTACAGTAATGAGAGAGCTATGTTTGTTTTTTACATGTGAAGAAGACCATTTCTTTTTTGTCGGAAAGCGGGTTAAGTACAAAGCCTGGTTTACATAATAAACAATAGATTGTAGCATTGCAAAATGCTCATCGGTGGGACGCGCTCGGACATTTTCAGGAAATTCGAAAAATAGGTCGAATGTCTTTTTTTTTTTTTTTTTTTGTCAAAATTAGGTTTTCATTAAATTGTTATTCTATAACATCTTGTCTATCATCTCTGAAAATATCTTGGTGAAATTCACTTGTTTAGTGAAAAATTGCAATTTATTGCAGCAAGGACTGTGTCTTTCTCTTATGTTAAGAAGCGCTGCTGAGGTTCTTTCTCTTAACAAAACATCTATCAAAATAAACCATGTAACATACAGGTGCTGGTCATATAACTAGAATATTTTCAAAAAGTTGATTTATTTCACTAATTCCATTCAAGAAGTGAAACTTGCATAATGTATACATTCATTCCACACAGACTGATATATTTCAAGTGTTTATTTCTTTTAATTTTGATGATTATAACTGGCAACTAATGAAAACCCAAATTCAGTATCTCAGAAAATTAGAATATTACTTAAGACCAATACAAAGAAAGGATTTTTAGAAATCTTGGCCAACTGAAAAGTATGAACATAAAAAGTATGAGCATGTACAGCACTCAATAGTTAGTTGGTGCTCCTTTTGCCTGAATTACTGCAGCAATGCGGCGTGGCATGGAGTCGATCAGTCTGTGGCACTGCTCAGGTGTTATGAGAGCCCAGGTTGCTCTGATAGTGGCCTTCAGCTCTTCTGCATTGTTGGGTCTGGCATATCACATCTTCCTCTTCACAATACCCCACAGATTTTCTATGGGGTTAAGGTCAGGCGAGTTTGCTGGCCAATTAAGAACAGGGATACCATAGTCCTTAAACCAGGTAATGGTAGCTTTGGCACTGTGTGCAGGTGCCAAGTCCTGTTGGAAAATGAAATTTGCATCTCCATAAAGTTGGTCAGCAGCAGGAAACATGAAGTGCTCTAAAACATCCTGGTATACAGCTGCGTTGACCTTGGACCTCAGAAAACACAGTGGACCAACACCAGCAGATGACATGGCACCCCAAACCATCACTGACTGTGGAAACTTTACACTGGACCTCAAGCAACGTGGATTCTGTGCCTCTCCTCTCTTCCTCCAGACTCTGGGACCCTGATTTCCAAAGGAAATGCAAAATTTACTTTCATTAGAGAACATAACTTTGGACCACTCAGCAGCAGTCCAGTCCTTTTTGTCTTTAGCCCAGGCAAGACGCTTCTGACGCCGTCTGTTGTTCAAGAGTGTCTTGACACAAGGAATGCGACAGCTGAAACCCATGTCTTGCATACGTCTGTGCGTAGTGGTTCTTGGAGCACTGACTCCAGCTGCAGTCCACTCTTTGTGAATCTCCCCCACATTTTTGAATGGGTTTTGTTTCACAATTCTCTTCAGGGTGCAGTTATCCCTATTGCTTGTACACTTTTTTCTGCCACATTATTTCCTTCCCTTCGCCTCTCTGTTAATGTGCTTGGACACAGAGCTCTGTGAACAGCCAGCCTCTTTTGCAATGATCTTTTGTGTCTTGCCCTCCTTGTGCAAGGTGTCAGTGGTCGTCTTTTGGACAACTGTCAAATCAGCAGTCTTCCCCATGATTGTGTAGCCTACAGAACTAGACTGAGAGACCATTTAAAGGCCTTTGCAGGTGTTTTGAGTTAATTAGCTGATTAGAGTGTGGCACCAGGTGTCTTCAATACTGAACCTTTTCACAATATTCTAATTTTCTGAGATACTGAATTTAGGGTTTTCATTAGTTGTCAGTTATAATCATCAAAATTAAAAGAAATAAACACTCGAAATATATCAGTCTGTGTGGAATGAATGTATACATTATACAAGTTTCACTTCTTGAATGGAATTAGTGAAATAAATCAACTTTTTGAAGATATTCTAATTATATGACCAGCACCTGTATATAATAAAGGTGTATCAATGCACATTCCCCGTCAGTCCTGTAAACTACAGCACGCAACGTTTTTATTTATTTATTTATTTAATTTTCAATATCATGGAGGGCGGAGCGCAACAACGCAGTCTTCAGTACTGTAACTTAGCTGCTCACTTAATCTTACTCGTCTTATTATAATGGACTAGTTCACATCCAGAGATGAAGGATCAGATGATGAAGTAAGTTACTAAAGAGGATGAGTCCAGTGACAGTCTGTTTTATGCACAGTGCGTGGACAGTTGCGCTGCCTGCGTTTTTCTAAATGTAAACTTCAAGGTAGGCTACATTTTTGTGCTACATAAACATACAAGGGGTGATCAAAAGTTCAAAGACTATGGCTATGATAAACAACGTTAGTCTGTTTGTGTAATGATGTTTCACATTAAATGCATTTTTTTTTCTCAAAATTCCATTCTTGGAATGCGCACATGTGACTGGGGCTGTAGTGCCATCTAGTAGTCGCCGATTTTCTTATAGGCTCAGCTGCGTGTGGATCGCAAGCTGTGTGTGTGTGTGTGTGTGTGTGTGTGTGGATTGGGCAAGGTTAAAAGGGCGGAATGACAGTCTCAAAATTCAAATGAATCAAATACAATCGACTCAGAAGAGATGTGAATGAATGCATGCATGTCGTCTGATCCACAAATGCACATTTTAATGGCCTCATGCACAAATTGTGATACTTTAATACAAACTATAACATTTGTATTCACAAATATGTCTCTGTTAGAACAAAATGCTGCACATTAATGTAATTCTTAACTCTGCAGACACTGGTTGAAAAGCATTTGTTTCAGTGTTGAGACGCAAATTTGTGAATTTTTCAAATCGTGTACATGTTAATGAATTGCACTGGCCCTTGTTCATTGGTAGTTGTGTGTGTGGGTGTCGTGAAATGCTGTAAACTGTGAAAATGAAGTCTCAAAATTAAAATGAACTGAACAAGATTGACTCTAGCAAAACGTCAATAAATGCACACGTCACCTGATCCACAAATGCATGGATTCCTTTTTGCATGAGCAATTTATGATATATTAATGCAGAACAGAACATTTTTATTTGCAAACATGTCTGTATTTGTACAAATCACTGCACAATCATTTAATCCCGAATTCCACAGACTCAAATTGAAAGACATTTGTTTGTGGTTTGTAAGATACATGCATAAAATTTATGCAGTACATGGATAATTGTGCGTGCATCCATTAATCATTTTGAGTCTAATATCATCCCATAAGGGAGCGCAAGCCTGTGCCCGGCCCGAGCCCGTGTAAAATGATATAAATTAAGCCCGAACCCGACCGAACCCATTGGGTCCTGACGGGTTCGGGCAAAGATCTTCAGCTCTAGTTAGGGTATGTCCAAAAACTCCAAATCGTATTTTCTCCCTCAACTTCAAAAATCATTAGTCAGGAGTACCGACCCAGTCTTTGCAACATGAACATTCAAAGAAAGTCAAACACCCTTAACAAAAAAGGTAAAACAGCGATATAGGGCGATTTCGAAGTTGAAGGAGAACATGAGATGGGCGGGGTTTTTTTTTGACATACCCTAACTGTCACAAACCGGAACAAAAACACTCCAGGCAGAGTAAGACAAGATGAGCGTTTGGCATTAAAAAGTATATAAATTGTATTTTTTTTTTTTTTTAATAAAAATAAACCATTGTTTCGCTAGATAAGACCCTTCTTCCTTGGCTGTTTACAACTGGATTTGGGATCGTTTGAAGCTGCATTTAAAATGCATTTTGGAAGTTCAAAATCGGGGCACCATAGCAGTCCGTTATATGAAGAAAAATGCTGAAATGTTTTTCTCAAAAAACATAATTTCTTTACGACTGCAGAAAGAAAGACATGAACATCTTGGATGACAAGGGGGTGAGTAAATTATTTGTAAATAGTTGTTCTGGAAGTGGACTTCTCCTTTAAAATAAAGTGTTACTAAAGTTTTGTGGGCTTTACACATTTCATCTTTTTTATCATCTTCTGCATATATAATAGTTTTGAAGCTAGCTGTGTTTTAATTAAAATTGAAAACTAGTTACACACATCATGCTTGGTCCAGGCTGTCATCTAGTGCTTTGTTGACTGTTGCACACCACGGATTTGCTGGTTAACATAGTCCAGTTAGCTCCTGCTGGTAGGTATCATAACTACACTGTGTTTGTGGGGGAGAAGCATCTGCCACTGACAAACATTCAAATATTTTGACTAAAAGGAATAGTCAGGCTTTGAGACTGTGTGTGTCTGTGGCTGTTGTCATAATATAAATTTCCTGAGATGAATTTAGTTTTTCATGTGTTGCTCTCTCCAGGTATTATTGCCTTTCTGGATTGACACACATAGTTTGGAGTTTGTACATGTCAGGATACTGCCATCTGCAGGCAGAACCAGGAACCAGCATGCACTAACAAGACAGAATTCAAAACCTACAACTGAATCATAATGCAGTAATCATTTATTAACTACATTAATTAGTATGTGCATATTATTATACATTTCATGTACACAAACATATATTAACATAGCAGATTGTTTTATCCAATTACAAATGAGGCAATCAGTTTTAAGAGCCAGGAATAAGCTAGTAGCTAGAGCAGAGGTGAAATGCAGAAGAAAAGGGAAACATTTTTGTTTTTAAATATGAGTTACAGTATAGTAAGTGCTTTTTATGGTTGTGGACATTTTAAGTACTTTTTTTCATGTTTTTCCTAACAAAACGATCTTTATTCAACTATTGCTGCTATTAGAATACTTTTTAAAAACAAACATGAGAGTGTATATACATCCACTCGACTTTTTATGTACTTTTGAGAGATATGCTTAGTAGTCTAGTTGTCTAGTAGCTTGTTTCTTTTGACAGAGCTGAGTCTTATATAGCTTTTTCATACATACTGGCTCCTCTGAGTATCCTACTACCCTATAGTAAATAGAGTTTATCAGTTTATAGTAACAAGTCAGTTTTGAGGAATATCTATAAATACAGGGATGAAACTGATACTGATTCCTTCGTTCTTTTTTTTTTTTTTTTTTTTGAAGCAGAAGCAGAAAAATATTGGAAGATTCTATTAAGAATCATTAACAGAATAATTCATTTTAAATCTCATCATAAAACACCACCCTACACACTACAGTCAGTTTGGGAAAATTATAGATTGATCACAAAACAAAACAGATCGCAAATACTTATAGTGGACATGTGGTGATAGGATTATAAAAAAAATTTTATATAAAGAAAATTTCACAAGTGTGCTTAATCATATATTCATAGGACAAAAACAGGCAAACAGAATTAGAATGCTCTCCATGATTTTTTGTAACTAAATCGAAATTGGGCTGTTAGATTCTCTCTCCTCCCACCTACCCATCCCTTCATTAATAATTATAAAAAATCATTATCAGTATCATTATATGTGTTGTTATATAGACCATCATAATCATAATAATAATAATAATAATCCTCCTTATCAAAGTGAATCATTGTATCAGGTTTGCAAACATTTTTACTGGTGACAATGACAACAATGATGATGTAAATGATGTCAGTGAACAAAAAGAAACAAAAACAGATTTTGTCCAAGAGGTCTACAAAAGCCTTGTTGCTGTTTGCCACTTGCTCTTTTAGGTCCATGTTTTCCAAAAAGTTCACTATTTTTTGGAGGGAAGCCACCTCTAAACCCAGATCGGTAGACTTTGTTGTTGCAATCACACCAGCATCTGCTAATGGAGACCATATATATGCATGAACACACTACTATTGTAAGTCTGTTTAAACTCTTTGCGTTTGCAGTATTTATTATTCTCTTACCTTCATGCTGGCCCAGGCTGGCATTTTGTATTTTGATGATCTTTGAGCATTTACAAGGCAGGATGCTGTCATCTATTGTCAGACGTGTCAAAATTATAGATGTCACCATACTCAGCACCAGACTGACCAGACAGAAGCAGAAGTGGTAATCTGTGGAATAAAAGCTTTAATTTACCAAACAGCAAAACTTAATTTACTTGTGCAGTGCATCAGTTTTCATGAATAATAAATTAATTATCCAGTTGAAGAAACAGTTGTTATTTGCAATGGTGTTGCATCAGCCACTGGGGTACCTCAGGGTTCAGTGCTGGGGCCACTTCTCTTCTCAGTTTACAGTATCGCTAAGACCTATCATCCGTATACAATTTTTCTTACCAATATTATGCTAACAACAAGCAGTTCTACCTCTAACTCTAGAGCGAACACATCTTGGATTTTATTTTAAAAAAACACTTCCAACTAAATCTAGTCATTGATAATTCATCGCACCACTTATAGTTCAGGAATTCATCACAACATTACATTTTAGCTGACTTGTCAGCGATTTCTAAAATGTCCCAGTGAAATGTGAATAAAACTAAAAGATTACCGCTCTAGAGTTTGAAACAAACATACTCCCTACGTACGTAACCATACTCTAGACTTGACGTAGTGTGTTTTTTATATTGTATTTTGCCCTATGTGATGTACTTGTATGCCGCAACCAAACTGCCTTCAGAAAATAAATAAAGATGAACCGAACAGAACTGATAGCAAACTGAAAAGCAAATATGAGATGTAGGGGGTTTCATTTTTGGTTTTGTGATTGGATTACTTAAACCACATTCTTGATTGATACATTTCTCTCTAAAATATGATGCCAAAGTATTGTCGGTTGCTACTTACATTTCATACCAACTTTAATCCGTTCAACAATCTTTCAGTGAGTTGACTGACCATTTGCATCTGCAAGTAATTTCTATTGTACTGCATCATATTATGACTATTGCCCAGGGCTAATGACAGGGGTGCAAGAGGCTGTTTTTGTGTTCTTTCACTTACGGAGGAGAGGGCTACAGCTTGTACCACTGGACAGATGGTCATTGAGGATGATTAGGAATATGGTGAAGCTCAGGACCAAGGTGACCTTAAGATTGTTACGTTCTCCTCCTTGAACTGGCAGAGCAAAGCTCACCAGGTCAGCAAGCATTATTAATACACTGGGCAGGATCAGGGTAACAACAGCACTGAATGGATTGATGGACAATGTGACCTGTTAACAAAGAATAAGTATCAGTCGTAAGTTGTAAGAATAAGTATCCACCTGTAAAATGGGAAGGCAGGCAGCCCTAAAATGTTGTTGTGTGCCATTTTGCATATTTCAGCCAGTTCTTGGCTCCACACGTACAGGAACTAATACCGACAACATCCACAGCTAACACCCCACTCTTCTCCTTCTGTCCCCTCTCTGAGGCAGAAGTATCCAAACTTCTCCTCTCCAGCCATCCTACAACATGCCCACTAGATCCTATCCCCTCTCACCTTCTCCAAGCAATCTCTCCTACACTCTTACCAGCACTTACACACATCATCAACACATCTCTCCTCACAGGCACTTTCCCCACTGCATTCAAGCAGGCTCGGGTAACCCCACTGCTCAAAAAACCTACATTAAACACTTCACTTATAGATAACTATAGACCAATCTCTCTCCTTCCATTCATAGCAAAAACACTTGAACGAGTCGTCTTTAACCAGGTATCGCTGTTTCTCGCGCAGAACAGTTCATTGGATGCTAACCAGTCAGGGTTCAGGAGCGGCCACTCAACTGAAACTGCACTACTGTCAGTCACTGAAGTCTTGCGGATTGCAAAAGCTGATTCCAGATCATCGGTACTCATTTTGCTGGATCTTTCTGCTGCTTTTGACACAGTCAATCATCAGATCCTCCTGTCCACCCTCTCATCACTGGGTATCACAGGGATTCCACTTCGCTGGTTTGAATCCTATCTCACAGGTAGGTCTTTCAGGGTGGCCTGGGGAGGGGAGGATCCAAGCACATCATCTGGCCACTGGGGTTCCTCAGGGATCAGTTCTTGGACCCCTCCTCTTCTCCATTTACACTACATCACTGGGGCCCATCATACAGGCACATGGCTTCTCTTACCACTGCTATGCTGATGACACGCAGCTCTTTCTTTCATTTCAACCAGATGATCCAACAGTAGCTGCACGCATCTCAGGCTGCTTGGCAGACATCTCGGAGTGGATGAAAGAACATCATCTACAGCTCAACTTGGCAAAGACTGAGCTCCTTATTTTCCCTGCCACTCCAACTCTACAACATGATTTTACCATCATCTTAGGTACTTTAACAATTACCCCATCAAGTTCTGCCAGAAATCTTGGTGTTATCTTTGATGACCAGCTGACTTTCAAAGACCACATTGCTAAAACTGCTTGATCTTGCAGGTTTGCCCTACACAACATCAGAAAGATCAGGCCCTTTCTAACAGAGCAGGCCACACAACTTCTTGTCCAGGCCCTGGTCATCTCCAGGCTGGACTACTGCAATGCTCTTCTAGCCGGTCTTCCCTCATGCACAATCAAACCTTTACAAATGATTCAGAATGCAGCAGCACGACTGGTCTTCAACGAGCCCAAAAGGGCCCATGTCACACCTCTCTTCATCACCCTGCACTGGTTCCCAATTGCAGCTCGCATCAAGTTCAAGACACTGATGCTTGCTTATAGAACAACCACAGGCTCGGCGCCCGCCTACCTCCACTCACTGCTACCAATCTACACTCCCTCCAGAACTCTGAGATCCGCCAGTGAGCGACGCCTCATTGTACCATCACAAAGAGGCACAAAATCACTTTCCAGAACATTCTCTTACACCGTTCCTGGCTGGTGGAATGATCTTCCCACCGCTATCCGGAATGCCAACTCCCTAACAACTTTCAAGCAACTGCTGAAAACCCATCTCTTTCGACACTACTTGACTTAAAAAAAAAAAAAAAAAAAAAAAAAAAAAAAAAATCCTTTTCTACTCTTTTCTCTTTCTAGCTTGTACTTAATTGAACAATCCCTGTTATATGGTATTTTGAGCACTTTGTAGGTCGTTTTGCTTCTTTAGGACAAATCGCTTGATGTATTCCCCACCTGTAAGTCGCTTTGGATAAAAGCGTCTGCTAAATGAATAAATGTAAATGTAAATGTTTTTCGCCACTATTTTACACAATTTTCTAGTTTACTGTATGTAGTTTGATTACTCTGAAATATGAAGTAAGATGCAGATGCAGGCAATTTGTTCAAGTGAAAAATTAAGTATGTTGTCCGACACTATGCTGTATGTACTGAATGGTCGCAAATTTTCTTAGAGCAGAAAGAGAGAAGCTAAATGTGCTAAGTTTGAATGCAATACATCAGGTGTGCTTCTACAACTCTAAACTGGTAAATGGTTTCTTGTATGAAAAGAAATCGATCACTGATTGAAATTCGTACATTAGTGATTTCTAACTATGTTCCTGGAGTCCCCCAACACTGAACATTTGGCATGTCTCAAAATCTTGATCGAACACACCTGTTTCAGGTCATCAGCTCATTAGTTGATACTCAAAGACCTGGTTTGTCAGACAAAGAAGACAAACTCCAGTACTCCAGGAACATGGTTGGGAACCACTGCACTAGACGGGTCATTCCTGAGATTTTGTGCCTTTTGTTTCCCCAGTAAAGATCATGATATTATTGCTTCAGAATTTTCAACAACATCAATTGGGGAGGGGAAGCACCTCTGGTGGAGGGGCTTGTCATGCCTTGTCATGCTCACCTGTGGTCCACACCGGTCACCCAGCTCTCACCTGTGGCTCCCAGTAGCTGTAGCATGTGCAGCGACCACACCCTGGGCAACGGGCCCGACAGGCCGGATGAACCAGGTTGAGGGTAGCGGTCAGGTCATAGACCCCTGGTGATTTAGGGCTTTGCTCACCCAGCATGTGAAGACTGCTCTTGGCAGACTGAGTGGAATAAAGCACTAGTAAGCTTGAACAGTCAGAAAGGCAGAGCAGCAATGCACTGTGGAGTGCAAAGAGGGTGTCAGGGCATGGAAGAAAGCATGGCCATCCAATGCAAGTCTCCTGGAGTAACAACTTTTCATGCCAATAGACTAAGATTCTGCCGAGAGAGTGGGACTGTCTCTGTGCACAGACTCTTCCACTTTAATCTCCCTCATGCACAGGTTTCATTAATATTTTACAGTAATCATCTGTCCACATGTCAGTTGTCATTCCCTCATTTATTAAAGACATGACTCCCTTAATTTCTTCAACCATGTCCTCTCTTTTAGCAGTCGCCAATTCTTTGCACTTTCGGGAGATTGTGGTGGGGTCAGGGAGCAAACTTGTGGCTGTGGGTTACGCTCACATTTATCAGCTCTTGTGCTAACTGAATGAAACCGGTCCCTGATACGGTTTCAAACGGCCATACGTCCATACAAAAAAAAAAAAAAAAAAAAAATCACACATTTAGCTGTAATTTGTGATATCGCTGTAGAGGGAGTTGCCTTGGTGAGGAAATCACTCACGCTCATTTGTTTGCTGCTGCTGCTGCCTGGTCTGCTACATCCTCCATGCTCAAAATGTTTTTGTAAATGGGATGATCCCATTTTCTTACTATCATAGCTTAGCACAGCATTGCAAGCTGTGCATAACCAGTTGGCTCGTCATTTAATGTTGTCACTAACTGAAAAGCTGACCAGAAGTTTGCCTTTCCTCTAGTGTTCTTTACAGTTTTAAGTTCGCCATTGGCGATTCTTCTCTTTATGTTCTCCATTGCACGTGAATTGTCTGGAAACATGCGTGCGTGAGTAGACTGTGTGTGTGTGTAATATGTTATGAAATATATATTTTTTATGTTTGGTTTATCATAATCAAATTCTTATATAGTTTATTTTAATTTATGGATGTCTAAAATATAGAAAAAGGAACAGCCTAAAACAAGCCCGATGCCCGGCCCACGTGTGAGCTATGACGTGAAAATTGGCCCGAAGCCAGCCTGGTGGTCATAAATAAGTTGGGGCCCGTCGGGCTCGGGCTGGGGCTGAAATGCAGGGCTCTAACCTGGACCATAATCTCCAGTGACGGATCCCTGGACCAGGAGATCAATACTAGAGTCCAAAAGGCCAGTCAAGCTTTTGGGAGACTGCACTCCAAAGTTCTACAACACAGCGCCATTTGCGTCTCCACCAAGCTCAAAGTATATACAGCCGTGGTCCTAACCTCACTTCTGAAACATGGACGCTCTACCAGAGACATATCACACAGCTGGAGCAGTTCCACCATCGCTCCCTCTGGTGAGTCATGAAGATCTGCTGACAGGACACCAACCAAGAAGTCGTGGACAGAGCTGGCTCAACAAGCATTGAATCCATGATTGTACAAATGCAGCTCCGATGGGTTGGCCACTCCATCTGCATGGATTCGCAAGGGATGCCAAAACAGGTGTTCTTTGGAGAACCGGCCATCCAGACACCAAGGGCGAGAGTCCAGACATCAAGAAAAGATACAAAGATAACCTTAAGTCCCATCTAAACTGGGCTGATCTGAACTAATAAAGCAGCCACAGCATTTGAAGAGGAACGTCACCATCATCTTAAGCTGCAAGAGAAGCTGCCGCTGCCCTTGGCCCATCTACTGATGAACCTTGCCCCCCTTCAATCACCTCTGAGCTTCTGCCTTTGGGCTTCGAAGCCACATGAGGATCCACAGATGACTGCACCAAGTCTCGATCATCATTCTGGGTCATTTTCTATTGCATAGGATTAAGAATGTAGAAAATGTTTATGAAAAATGTTTGCTTTATAAGTGCTAATAAACAGCCTATATGCTAGTAATATGCATGCTAATAAGCAGCTAGTTAACAGTGTGAATTGGCCCCTATACTGAAGTGCTACCGGCATATTTAAGTAAAAAAATAAATAAAATTCTAAACATTTTACAGCATTTTAGACCACCAAATATCACCATTTTTCCATGTCCACCCTATTAAGGGGAATGGGTCATTCTCAGTATTAGGTGCCTTTTGGACATCATAACACTTTTAATTAATTACAATT